>NW_006440645.1:7977835-8033745 GCF_000325575.1 Pteropus alecto | reverse complement strand
AAAATGAGCAGTTACAGAAGGAGACTGAGGATTTAAGAAGGATTGCTCTCGAGGCTCAGAAAAAGGCAAAATTTCAGGTATTTACAAGACGAGTTAGAGTTAAATGTGTGCTTGCAAAAATCAAAATATTGATGCTGTTTAGAGAGACTTTTTTTGCCTTCTCATCAGATAGCACCAAATCATAATGCAGAGTGTTAAGCAGTCTTTTCTATATTGTAAAACTTGGCAAGCATACTTGAAAATGATTGCTTTCACTATCTACACACAACAAAAATGACCTTCCAACCATGAAGTACACTGACATTCCTGCCAAAGCAATTTAAGCAGTGCTAGCAGGACTATAGATTGGATAACTTTATACACGGCCATCCTTTCTTCTGCTATAATAGCCTCTTGAAAATCGAACTCTAAAACTAGGTGTGCAGAGGGTGCTGCATCAGTGTGCTCTGAGAAGCCCTCATAGGCAGTCTAAAAATTCCCTGCTAGGAAGAAGGCAAGGGACAAAAGTCCCCTCTATGAGAAAACTCCCCTTTGTTCCCTCCCTCGCTTCTTCCTTCTGTGCTCTGCTGCCGACATACTTCGTTCGGCAGGAGGAGAGTTGTAATCTGTTTAAGGGCACTTCAAGAAGCATGGTATCACCATCGGCGTGTTGCTTGCCTTTCCCTATTCCATGAGATTTGAAAAAAGTAGCATTAACTCTTAATGATAAGGATCTGTATCTTCTGGTTTCATAGTAAGGACACAGAGTAGTGGTGCTAATGTTTCACTTTGGTTTTGTTACTATGAGGACTCATAAAAAGTCACATTCCAACCTTATTCATATCAACATGTATTTATTGAATGCCTTCTATTGCAGGTATTAAACGCTGTAGTTACTTATAAAAACTTGAATTCTGAAAAAGAGAGCTTTGTATATCATACAAAGTAGTTTTTACTTTATGCTTTAGTCTGTGGGAAATCTTTGAAGAATAAAGGGAAAAAATCATACTACCAGATATCAAGATTTGATATAAAGCAATTAAAACAGTATGTAATTGACATAAGAATAATCAACTTGATCAATGAAAAAAAAAAGTCCAGGAACAAGCTCATATTTCATACTCACCTCATTTATAACAAAGGCACCATTGCAGTTCAATAAGGAAAGAATTATAACAAATGATACTAGATCATTTGGGTCCATATTTTAAAAATAAACCTTGATCGACTCTTATATCACACCATACATGCAAATTAATTTAAGTTGCCTTGTAGACCTAAATGCAAAATATAAAACAATGGAGCTTCAAGGAGGAAATCTTCATGTCCTTGATTAAGAAAGACTTTCTTAAACAGAACACAGAAAGCGATAATCATAATGAAAAGATAGGTGAATTGGATTTCATTAAAATTAATGGTTGACATCAAAAGATATCAAGAGAATGAAAAGTGGATGAAAATATTATAATACAACCAAAAAAAAGAACTCATATCCAGAATATAAAAACAACAATAAGGAAATTATTAATAAGGAAAAAAAATGAAGGAAATATTTCCTTAATGGGTGAATATTTAACCAATAGATGAGAAAGAACTATCTCAGCAAAACAAGAAATGGAAGAAATTGCAAATGAAAATATTGATGGATTTAAGCATATAAAATTTTAAAATATTTAATGCCATTTTTAAATGTTTAAAAAAGAAATAGACGGAGAGAATTATTTTAATAAATATGACAACAGCCAGAGACCATTCATATATAAGTTTTTAAAAATATAAAAGAAAAATACTTGTAACCCAATAGAAAAACATGCATGAGACATGAACAGAATTCACCAACTAAAACATATTGCTAAAACAACTTTTTAAATGTTTAAACTCACAATTAACTGCAAATTATCAGTGTGTGTGATATGCCACTGAAAGTATAAAATGGTACACATTTAGAATATAAAATTTATTCTTAAGAAAATAATTAAAATATTTCATAATTAAAGAAATTCATTGAAAGATTACTTATAATAACAAATTAGAAACAACCTCTTTAAAAATAAAATAACAATTATGGTAATATAAAAAATACTGTGTAAGTCTTTAAAAACCATGCTTTCAAATAATTTGTAGTGCATTCATACTATGTCCTAAAGCTTTAAAAAAATCAAGAAAAACATGCATACATATTTATATATAGTCATGCACTGCATAATAACATTTCAGTCAACCTCGTATGGCAATGGTCCCATAAGATTATAATTAAGTGGAAAAATTCCTATTGCCTAATGACGTCATAGCCATCATAGCACGTGTTTAAGCAAACCTACTGCACTGCCAGTCATGTAGATGTATATAGCACATGCAGTCGCAGTCGTAGGCTATGCCAGATGTCACGTGTGATGCACTCCGTGATGATTGCACAATGACAAAATCACCTATCCTATCCATGCATTTCTCAGAAGGGATCCCCGTCGTTATGTGACATATGACTGTACACGTTGTACTCTTGTATGCATTGTAATCTCAATTTATAAGTTCATAAGTGGTGACAAAATGGAGATAAAGACCAGACGTATTTATTATAAGTCACACTATCACAGTCAGAGGCTACACTGTTTCCTATGCCAGCAGTTTGTTTTTGTTGCCAAACAGTATTGCTGAGTAGTAGTAACCTCTTAACTAGCTGTCATTCTGTTTTATGGAGGAGGAGGGCTCTCAGGGAAACGGCTTTATTGCTGATTCTTTCTTCAACAACATAGGAGCCTAGTACTACGCTTAGCTGCCTTTCTCGCCCTTGAAAAAGAATGATCTTCCGTAGATAAACTTAAAGGAGCCCAAAGGATCAAGACAGTGGGATACTGAGAAGTTGGTTGGCTGGGAACCTTAACAACTTATTATATGAAGCTTTCACTTGACCTTAAATCCACTGCATTTCTTTCAGTTCTAGCCTTCCCTTTTCCTAACTCCTCCTTTCTTTCTGCTAAGGCTCTCCATTTCTTTGAACTAAGTATCCCTCATAAGTGTGTAAAATTAGGAAATGGATAATTTTTAGCAATTGTATATACCTGTGTGAGTAGTTCTCTTTAGAGGAAGGGCACAGAGGAAGAAGGGAGGGAGACTAAATCCCTTCTCCTACCCAGCACTCTGAATTTTAACATCAGTGAGACTTCTGTTGTAGGAGACCAGTCGTTGTGGCCCTTCGCCTTCCAGCATCAGGGCAGACCTATCCAGTTTAACAGTCGTAATGGCATCAGCTGAAGAATCTAGGAGTAAATTTTAAGGACTAAATTTTAATGCCCCCCAAAAAAGGCCATCATTTATTCAGTTTACAGATGTGTTTTGACGAGCTTACTATGTTTCAGGTTCTAAAGATGCAATAGTAAACAAAAAAGACATGACACCCACCCTTAAAAATTTATTAGATGGGCAAACTTTAAACATGTTTGCAAACTAATAAAAGCTTTTTAGGGAAAGCAGAGTAAGAGCTTCTAACAGAAGGACTTGACTCTGTCTAGATAGATAGGGAGAAAATTACTCTGTAGAAGCAATAATTGAGCTTAGTTCTAAAAATGGAATAAAAATAACTAAGGTAAGCAGAAGAGGAAAGATTATCCCAAGCAAAGGGAACAACATGTGAAAATAACCCCCAAATGAGAAAGCATTATGGCAGAAATAAAGAAGTAGGCAGAGACTAGGTTATGAAGGACTATAGAACAAGGCTTGTCACATTACAAATACATTTTCCAAGTGGCAATGGGGAGTTAACTAGGTAGGCAGAATTCTAAAGCTATGTAGATGCATAGATCATTTTTTAGTATATGTGTGAGAGAAACAGAAATAGACAATTCCAACTAACATATCAGAACCATGGCCTCTCAAGAGAAAGTGGAGATTGAGGCAAGGAAGGAGGAGCATGTGCAAATCAAGATTTGCAGAACCTCATAATGCAGAAATTATTAAAATAGCAGGAATCAAGGGGCTGCGGGAGGTTCGCCTAACAGTAATGCAATACAAAATCAAGAAATCAGTGTTGTTTTTCCAGTGCCAGTATTTATAAAGTACTAAATTTCTACTTGTGTGTTACTTGAGAGAGCAAATTTAAGAGCATTAGGAAGCATGCTGCTTTTAGCAGGGGGAACAAGGGTAAAGATTCGCTGTTTTTCCCCATGAACCATGGATTTTGGCTATTGCTGGATTTTCTGGAGTGTCTTTTGTATTGGTAAAGTTGGGTCCCTTACTTATTCTTTTTTTTGAGTTTTGAAATAGCCATATTTACTAAATTACTGAATTACTAAAAGCCATGCCGGCTGTGAACATTTTTAAAGCACATAACTTGAAAATATCACAAGGAAGGTATTCTTTATAATATTTCTTTAGTGTAGCAAGATAAAGATAGCCTGAGAGCACACCAAAAAGTTATTCTAGTAACTATTTTCTCAGTTGCCTCAAGGAGGCTAATAGGTAGTTTCATTCTAGATGCACATAAAGGAAGGCAATTCATTACATACCTTAGGGCATTAGGACTTAATTTTCTCCCTGGATCCCACTCAAGAAAGCTTCTAGGGTATCCAGAGAGCATTTACTTGTATTTTCATTCTGCATTAAGGTATTTCTACTATAATAACATACATTACCTAGAGATATACTAAAGACATTTCCATATGAGGTTCTGAAAAATCATTATTATAGTTTTCTTCTCCTGAAAAGAAAAAAATACAGCATTTATACTGTAACTGAAATGGGAAGGAATTCCTATATATAATATTCTTTGACTTTCTTTATAAAACCCTTTGAAAGACAGTCTGAAGTTCGGTATACTAACCAAGTGACTTGAGGAGTTCCTGAGTGGGTGCACAGGCCAAGGTGCTGGTAGGCTGGTGCACTTGGAGCAGGCGTGGCGCCCTGCACTCCCCACAGCCCACAGCCCACAGCCCACACCCTGCCCTACGTCTCTTCCGTTTGGCTGATCCTGGGTTGTATCCTTTATAATATACCAGTAAACATTTTTCAAAATGACTTGAGCAGAAACCTAACTCTCAGTTACTGAGAACATAAACGTTTTCCAGGGATTATAGCAACAAAAGTAAAAGTAAATAGGAGAGCAGTTTTATAGTAGATAGTATACTTTTTTTTTTTTAATGGCATTTTAAGGTATTGGGGAATGTGTTGCAAAAAATTGTAGTTCGTCATAATTCCGGTTTCATTTATACATTTATACTGTGAGACAGGATGTCTTCATTTGTGTTGAAAACAAATTGTAAACTTAATTTTTATATAGATATCTAAACATTTGTGCTGCAAACAATACAATGAATGATCCCTTTTTGATTGATCTTAGAATAGCGGAAAAGAAAAAGAAGGTATGTGTTCATTTTATTCCCTAGATCAGTACAATGGAACACGCATTTTCAGTAAAGGAGCATGGGTTTGAGGTTCAGCTGAGAGAGATGGAGGACAGTAACCGAAACGCCACCGTTGAACTGAGGCATCTGTTAGCGACTCAGCAGAAGGCAGCTAACAGGTGGAAAGAAGAAACGAAGAAACTCAGTGAAAGTGCAGAAATCAGAATCGGCAATCTAAAGTAAGTCCGCTGTTACTGATACATTTTACGAAAGAAATGATTTTACCTTTGGTTTGCGGTCTGTGCCATAATCTTTTTGTAAAAATGTGTAATTCCAGACCTTGTACATATGTTTTTTATTCAGCAAATATTTCTTGAATGACTAAGAAATATTAAGCATTATAAACCCAAACTAATATTATATATTTTTGTCAATTTTATGCATATTCCACAAAATATAATGATTTTCATTGGACGTGGCCGTTTAGAATCTTAACCCTGTTCGCATATAGGTCTAGCATAATGTCGCAGAACTGTGACAGGAGTCTGGCCTGCAAAGCCGGAAAGATTTGCTGTCTGGCCCTTTAAGAAAGGGTTTGCTGACCTTGCTCAGCAGACCCTGAGTTTTTATGCTGGGTGACATGGGATGCTGTCAAGGACTTAGAGCAAAGTGCTGTGAGCAGCTCACGTGTTCTACAGGCGGGGCACTGGAGCTTCTTTCCAGGGCACAGGAAACATTGCTGCTCCAGTATTCTGTTTATTTTTCTCATCATGAGCTTTTGCTCAAAAATTGCCTTGACACTTTTTCCTTTATTTTCATCTCTACAATGCTTTCAAAATACTGTGGGGTTTTTAATGGATTGATTAATCTGAAAAACCTAATATGCCTTTACTGGGTCCAAACATACTTTTTAAAAATATCTCACCTCATTCATCACAGCTACTGATAAGAATATATTTTGGTGAACACTAGGTTTTGGGTAACTTTGGTATACAGAGTTTACGTGTGTCTGTGGTCATTACAGCATCCTGGAAGTTGGACTGTCAGCTATTAAATAAATAAATTAGAACTGTTGCAGGAGTCGCATGGGCCATGAGAATCAATGGTGCACTTATTATAGAACATGTTACGCCCAATTTTGAAACATTAGCATTGGTCTTAGTATTATTTCTTGACTAAAAGAAATACGCTGATCCCCTTGTGTTTTAACCATATCACCTTGAGTGAGGTATAGTGAAGCCATTTGCAGATCGAGACAGAAACTGGAGTTTTACAGTTTCTATACTTAGAGTTCCCATGGATGAGCCCAGCACACCACCTGGGGTCAGTCACAGGCAGAGGGATGGGTAAGGGAGTGGGGGGATGGGGGGAGCGGCAGGAGACAAGCACCTTTATTGTGGTTTCCACTGGAAGGAATGGGCAAAGTAAATAGTTTGGGATTGGCTCATTTGAATAATTATAATGAGCTAGGAGCCTGCAGACTGTCCCTGGTTGTCTGAGAACTGACCTTGGGGCAGTTAAGGCAGATGCATGGTGGCCCAGAGGGTGAGAGCCCAGTAAGGGGAGTGGTTGGCATGCAACTTTTTAATCAGCTGCTCAAGAGGGGAAGCTGACTGGTCTCTAGCTAGGGCCTCAAAACTGAGTCAAGACGACATTTGAAAACAACTGCATTGTAACTTGATGCAACTAATAGTGTAGCATCCTAGACCTGGGATATGAGGGCATGTTATTCTAAAGGACCAGAAATGCCTAATTTTGATTTATTTGTATCACAGTGTTGAAATGGGAGACAAAAAAGTGTCGGTTAAAAACATCTCGAAAATTGTGGCAGAATTTATAAGTGTACTTCTTGCTTGGGATGTCTGCCCATGCTGAGGGTGTCCTTTAAAGATTTAATGCCCCATTTTCTAGCATAGCTATTCTGTCAGTCAGTATGCTTCAACAACTAGAAACTACAAATCTACTCAGAGAAAGCTATCTCACTTGGCAGATACTTTGCATCGAGTTTAATAGAAAGGCACTATGTCCCATGACATTGGAGTTTTCCATAGTTTCCAGGGGAAAAAAGTAATGAATAAATGTGTTTTGTTTTATATTATCTTTGTATTAAAAATAACATCGATTTTTAAAATTATATATATTCTGCAATAATAGAAGCTCACTAATATTTTATACACTTGCTTTATTATATTTGTAAACTTAACTGAAACTCTCCAAATTTGCTTGGAATCAGGGTTTTAATACACCTTTAATTATTCTGCGAGGTCGTTAGCATCTTGGCTCCCTATCCCTTCACTCTCTTAAGCTCAGAATTACACCTTGGCATGTAAAGTGCCTAATACTTGAGTTTGCAGACTTATACGAGTTCTTCCAGAAACGAAAGCAGATGCCTAAAAACTCACTGTAATTTATATAACAAACGTGAGCAACCACTCTTCGAAGCATTCTGCTAGGTGCTAGAAGCACATAGACAACTAAGACAAAGCCCTGCCCTTAAGAAGTTACTCCGTTCCATTGTCCACATTTGTTTCTCATAGCATTTATCACTATCGGCTCCATAAAGAACTTCTCTCTTATGTTTTCCACTCTATCCTTAGACCCTAAAAGAGGGTTCGGTCCAAGTAGATACTCAAGAGCATATTTGTTGAATGAATGAATGAATGAATGAAGGCTAGTGAATTTCTCAATTACTGTTTCTTTTCTAGACTAACCTCCAATTTTGACCCTCTCTGCAGAATTTTAGGTTTTGAAATGCATTTGAACTTGTGAAACGTGATCAAGTATAATGTGCCCCCCCACTATTTAAGAGACTGCATCACTAAGAAACTTGAATTCCTAAGAAACATTACAGCACTGCCGTAGAGTGAAACGTGTTTCTCATCTTACAAATGTTTAAAAGTGCTGTTCATTCTAATAATTATTATGTGAACTGTTGATGATGAAGGAATACATAGTCCAGGATATAGGCACTACGACTGAGTGAAATAATTCTTAAAAATCAATACTTCTCATAATCAAGATCATGCTTTCAGTGGACAAAATAATACACAAAACAATGTAGCTAGGATTATTTATCCAATCATGTTTGAACTTGTGTTTCAGCTCCTGTTCTAAAATGTAGAGAACACACTGGTCATGTATTACAGACCTCCGTGAACGTGCATGCACGTCTGCAGGCACCAATCTATCCGTGGTCCTTGGCACATAATACTTGTTGAATTAATATGAATATATGAGCACGAATATTTATGTAAACATACAGTCCACATAGCATAGTGTTGGGCACTTGGTAAGTATTCCATAAATGTGTATTGGTGATTTATCCTGAGAGTTATTGAAATGCGATTTTGAAAAGAGTTTGCTGGCCGGCAGTGCTGAGCCATGAAGAGTCCCTTTAGCCAGAAATCTGAGATGCAGTGCCAGTTTTACGAGCAAATAGAGTAGGTACTACCCATGTATGACTGATTTAAAGGCATTTACTGGAGTGAGTCCTGTGTCAAAAAATCTCATCCGTACTACAGCTGTCATGACAATTTCTTAGCTGAATTCTTTCAAACACTGGAAATTGTTTTTCTTCGGGTTTTTGGAGAGGTATTTTTAGCTAACATTCAGATACTATGGCTGCAGCCTTGTGGTTTCCATTAGTCGGGGCCTTGAAAAAAACAACCTGGACGTGGTCCACAGGCTGCCCTGGCTCCTCTCCGTCCGCCTGCTTCCCTGAGCCTCCACAGTCCATCACAGAGCCCGCCTGCTCCACCTCCTCAGCGTCATCAGATCCACCTGCCTTGCCCTCCCCACCCCACCCTGATCAGGCCTCCCTTACCACTTACCTGCATCACTGCAACAGCTTTCCCATCCGTTTCCCCTCTAAGCCATTTTCCACACAGTGCCAGAGATAACTTTGTGATATGAATCTTGTTAATTCATTCCACGCTCCCATCCTTCCCATCCGAGTTTTTCTGATCTGGCCTTTGCATGTGTTCCAATCTCATTGCTCATCACTTTCTATTTTTTATTACTCTCTTCTACTTAAGAAAATTTTAGAGAAACCTCCACCACCTTAAGATCTCTTTATTATAATAAGAATAAGAAATTAATAGTTCAAGTTTTAAAGATCAAAATTATATCCAAATCACTTAGCCCTTTAAAAATAGCTGCTAGGTAATAGAGCAGCCAGTCACTTCTCATTATTAAACCACAGGGCGGTGGTGGGGAGTAGGGAGCACAGATCCAGTAGTAACTGCTTTGCTGCTATCCAGTAAGGAATCGTACTTTTTAAAAGACAATAGCAGTGAACAAATCAGAGATCCCTGCCTTGAAGGAGATTTCATAGCAGGGGACACAGAGACAGTAAATAAGAGAAATTAAATATGTACTGCGATGGAGTATAAAGCAAGCGGGAAGGGGACGAGGCCCCGTGTGTGTCACAGGGAGTGCGGTTTTAGCATCGGGACGATCGTCCTCAGCCTTCCTGCTCCTCTTTCCCCTCTTCCTTTTGCCGCCCACGCCCTGATGAAACCCGGCCCCCGTCGGTGCCTTCGCCCACCCTGCTCCAGGCAGCCGTGCTGGTGGTCTCACTTTAAATTCACGGTCACAGAAGGGGCCCTTCTGCCGCCCTGCAGTCAGGCGTGAAGTCTCTCCTGCTCTCCTGATGCCGTTTCACTCCCTCGTGTCTTTCCTCGAACCCGTTAGGACGCCTCCCCGTCATCACTTTCAGCCGATAACCTCTGTTCTTTTCTCCGAGGAGAAGCAATCAGAAGAAAACTTGGAAGGCTCCTGTCACTGCATTTGCATTCCTGTGTGATCTTTTTCCACAGACTTGGCAATGACTGTAGACAAACTGCTTCTGCTCCACTGCAGGGCCACGCTCCTCACCTGTACCAGGTTCCCCCCGTTTTGCTATACTGCCTCCTTGTTTGAGTCTCAATTAAATACAGAGAATCATTTTTGAAAAACTTTGAAAAAAAAAATGAGTGCCTAATATAGCGACATGAAATGATTAGCTACCGTAAGAGAAAAATAAATAGAAACCAACCAACCAATCTTTTTTTAAATAACTTTTTAAAATTTTTCTATTATAGTTGACATACGATATTAGTTTCAGGTGTACAACATAGAAGACATTTATATATCTTACACAGTGATCCCCCCAATAAATCTAGTACCCGTCTGACACCATACATGGTTATTACAATAGCACTGACTATATTCCCTCTGCTGTACTTTACCTCCCAATGACTATTTTGTAACTACCAGTATGTACTTCTTAATCCCTTCCCCTTTTTCACCCAGCCCCCCAACCTCCCTCCCATCTGGCAATCATTAAAAAGTTTTCCGTATCTAGTTTGTTTCTAAGGAACATTCCTAGCCAAAGGAAATCTTGGTTTCTAAGTTTACTTAGACTCACCGCCATGCTGGTGCACCGTGGCCAGCGAGCTCAGCAGATCACCCTGGGCAGCAAAGCCCTGCCTCGCCTGAGTCAGGAAACACGTATCTTGACTCCAGTTGTGCGCTCGTATCCAGTAAATATAATGAAGACTTTTTTCAGTTTTAAGCCTTACTCCCTTTTCTGTCCAACCTTAAAAGCCAATCTGGGTAAATGACCTTCCAAACCCTAAATAAATCGAAGAAACCAAATTTCCAGTAATGTAGTAATTTTTTTTACCTCTTAGATTATAGATTAAAAAAGTGGGGGGGAAGGAAATAGATATTTCCTTCAAAATCAAGAGACTAATACCATCACTTGGCACCAAACATGGGTGAGATTGTTTTTTTATTTATTATGCAATATATATATATACATATATTTTTAAATAGCTTTTAACATCAGTACAAAAGTGAGCCAACCTCACCCTGCCATCAGACACACTGCACTCTAGTTGGGGAGTCAGACCATGCAAACCTGTTCTAATGTAGGTTCACTCTGCTACCAAGTTTCTCGAAACTTGATCTCTAATTTTAGTGAATTAATTCTTTATTTCTTTTACCATTTCTATGAATTTGAATTTACATCAAACTCTATTGGTATGTTATTGCTAAGAACTCACATTGTCCTCAAAGCTTATTAAGTAATGTTTCAGAATTAATATGAACTTTCAAATTATCCAGATGACATTATATTTATTTCCAGTCTATGTAGAATCCTAGAACACTGGGAAGTCCTTGACTTCCTTGGAGGTACTTTCAACATCCTTTTCAGTCCTTACCATGATCTTATCTTTTCAAGTTCAAATGGATGCTAATTATGGTCAGTGCTTTCCTTTCTGCCATTCGAGTTCAGTGTAACACAGTTTTTAATAAATCCACACTAACTACATAGGCCAAAAAATACCCTTCTTTGAACGCTCTTATTAAGGACAGGAGAAAAAGAACCAGATTTTCCCAGTCATCACCTCTCCTGCTTTTGTGACAATCCGATTTTCATTCCAGGGATTCGAATACTGTTTTTATTAAATTTAAAAAGTCCCATGTTCTATGGCATTTTTGGTAGGTTGAGTAGATTGAGGAAGATTATCGAAGGATAAATTGGTTATCAAAAATAAATAGTTTACACCATGCACTTTGAAATGTTTAGATTTAGGCAATTCTTAAGAAAAAAATTTAAAAGTATAATTATGCTTAAGTTAAATATTTCTTGGTTATATGATGATTTTTATAAATTTATAAAAATGTGAGAAAGCATTATAATCTAACAAGGTTTCATTGTATATATTTAGGATTTTACATAGGAAAATCTGGTTTTTATAGGGTATGGTTAACCTTTGCTTGTTTGTTTAAACCACAGCGGTGGAAATGTAATACATTCCAGTATACTAAGAGAGATTTTCTGCATGTCTGTAGTACATCACTAAAAATGTATTAGTATGTTTTGACATGTTTTACTAAAATGTTTATTTTCAAAATAGAAAATATTTTCACAAGATTTTGCATTAAGATTATTTCCTTTTATAAAAGGATTATATATTACATAATGTTAAAAAAAAAACACATAGTATTTTGCACATAAGGAGGTAGCACAGGGTTATAGATGAGAGCTCTAACTCAGGAGTCAGTAAGACCTGAATTTGAATCCTACCTAGCCCCAACCCTTTATCCTTATCTATGAACCCCATATGTTATTATAAGGTTTTATTTATATGATAATAAATATAAAGTGTTAACTCTATGCCTGTCATGTAAAATATTTAGGAAGGAAACAGTAAACACAGAGCTTAGGGAATAGCCTTTATAAATACTAAGAGATTATTGGATTCCAAGTAAACAATGACGTAATGTACCGGATATGTGTATGAAAAGCTTACATGCTTATTTCGTTTTTAATTGTACAAAAAACATTACTAGTTCTAGAAAGCACTAGATTTTAGGCAAGATTTATATATATATATTGTATCCCTCTAGTTGGGAGACATAAATAATACCGAGGAATATATATATATATGAAATCAAGTCAAAAATCTTTCTACAATAAAAAAGTAGCTTCTGAAGTATTTTCACTGACATATCTCCCCTATTGATCATAATACAGAATTACATGACAGCCATAATTTATTATTTTTGAAGTAAAAAAATAAAATTTATGCTTATTCCAATGAAAAAAATGTTACGAATGGGATGCTCTCTACTGGAAATATTCACAGTAGCATCCATAGCGGGCATTAGCAGTGTAATACGTCTATGCTGTGCTGTGCCAGGCTCCCTTGAGATGTTGTTTCTGTACCTTGGTTTAGAAATGGTTTTGTCTTTATAAAAATTCAATGATAAAATCCAAGTCTTTAACCAATTAGGTTTTTTATTAATAATAAATTACAAAATAAACTACAGATCAGTACATTAAAAAAGCAAATGGCTTATTTGATGCATTTGACTTTCCCTGTAAAGGTTTCTCTGTATGTACCGCTAATTTCTGCATTCTATCATTCATATCAAAGTGCTTATTAATAGCTGTCAGGTTAGAAAAGATGATGTTGGAAAAATTTTAAATCATTTAGAATATTTCTTATTCTATATATAAATAAATTACAGATGGATTAAAGAGCTAAATTTAAAAAAAGAAGATATTTAAAGAAGCAAGATATTTTTATTATCTCGGAATGGATAAATTTTTTCTAATCAAAACACAAAATCCAGAATCTAAAAAAGAAAAAATATAATGAATTGATTTAACCATAAAATTTAAAGTTCTATATGAAGAATGATACCAAAGATAAAAAAGACAAATGACAAAAAATAAAACAAAAGATTAATATGCAGAATCCATCAAGAGTTCAATAATTAAGAAAAAGATTAACAACCTCACAGGATGATAGACAAAGCATGCGACCTGGCAGCTCACAAAGGCGGAAATACAAAGCTCCTTTAATCATATCAGGCCAGGTTCAGCCACAATGTTCACTGAAGAAATGCACATTAAAACGATAATTTTGCTTGGCAAGTTGGCAAGAATGTAAAAGATGGTTAATGTGCGGGGAACAGGAATCGGTATGTAGTGTTGGTGGGAACGTGAACTGGCAAAAGTGACTTTTAAAAGTGACATGGCAGCATCCAACACAATTTGAACTGTCCAGATCCTTCTGCAAATGCAGGTGCAGAAATTTGTCCTACAGAAAAGCTAGCACATGTGTAAACATACAGCAACATATGTGTTCTTGGCATTGGTCGGGCCCTTCACATCTTTAACATGTCAGAGTAGCCTCCTTCACTTTGGTTTCTCCGTTATGAGTTTCCCCCACTCTGTTTCACCCTTCTCACTGCTGTCAGAACTATCTTCCTAAAAAGCGAATCCAATCCTGGCCCTGCCTGCTTAAAGACTTCTGTTTTATTGTTGCCTATAATGTTTTTACAATCTTTTCTTCGCCTTGTTTATCATCAATGATAAACTCTACCTCCGTCCTTCACGTTCCTATGTCCCAGCCGCACCGAACAACCGCCCCGGGAAACCAAACGCTCTGCCCGGGCTTCACCCCTCCTCGTCTGCTCCGCGTCCACTCGTCATGCTGAGGACAGAGCAAAGCCCAGGTGACCCCTTTTTCTTTGAAGATATTGGATTATTGATGAGGAGGTGGAAATTATCAAGTAAATAAATACATGTTTAAAATCAGATAATAAGTACTATACAGAAAATTAAAATAAGCCGATGCTATAATGAATGGGTGGAAACCTGAGACTGGTAGACAGGACCCTGTGAGGAAATTAATCTTAAGATGAGATCTAATGACAAAAAAACGATCCTGTCTTTTAAACAGAATAACTAGTGCAAAGATCCCAAGGCAGGAATATGCCTGCTTCATTTGAAGTAAAAGAAATAGTGTGCAAAGTGAAGGCAGTCGTGGCAGATTAGGCAATGTCTGTGTTAGGTAACGCCAGCCGCCCCAAACTCTGAAATTCCAAGGCCTAACACAGGAAAGGTTTATTTCTTGCTGGTATTGCATGTCTAAGGCAATATGGCAGGAAGGCTCTGCTGGTAGCGGTTCTCTCATCTTGAACTTGTAGTTTTCCAAGATCTCTGGAACAAGGAAAAAGCGGGGTGGGGTGGAATTCTGAACAGTGGCTCTTAACTAAATTAGCTCTGAAGTGATACACGTCACTTCCTTATCTCGTCACTGGCCAAGCTACTCGTGTGGACCCAATCTATCTGCGTAGGCGTCTGGGAAATGTGTATGAAGCCCATGGATGTCTGCTGGACACTGCCTCTGCTGCAGACAGGAACCCTTGGTCTTGTAGGGGTTATTAGCCTAGTTAAAGAGTATTAAGGGTGGACAAAGGCCAGTGGACAGTTTTGAAAGAAGTGACCTGATCAGATTTTTTTAAAAGGTCACTCTGGCTACTAAGGTGGAAAACGGAAGTGAGTAAACAGACTGAGGAAGGACTTAGAAGGCTATTGCAAGAGTTTTGTTAAGAGATGATCGCGGCTTAGACAAGGAAGAGGAAGATGGATTATTTGGGAGTCTTTTTTTTTTTTTTAATAGATTATAGAAAGTGTCAATGGATTAGATGTGAAGTATTAAGGAAAAGAGAGGGATCAAGGATGATTCTAGGGGTAGTTTGTCCATGGCTCTTTCTTTCTAGGGGTGTCTTTTTCCAACTCCCCACCTGAAAACGTGTTCTTCCTTCCAGACCCACCTCAAATATCAGTTTTCTCTGTAAGGCGTTCTTAATTCCCCTGACAGATTGCGTCTTTCCTTTTCCCGCACTGCTGTTCCACTGTGCTCATTTCTCTTTTTGGCACTTACTGAATTGTAGTGTAACTTAATATGAACATCATTCACGTTCATCTCTTCTATACAACCCCGTGAGTGAGCTAACAGGTAGGTGTTTAATAACATTGTATTTAGTGAATGAATGAATGAATATACAATATGTAATATTTTCTTGTCCAAAACTATATATGTAAAATTCCACAGCACTTGAGCCCAAGTAATTCTCTTTAATCTCTAAAGCATTATTCTTGGCTATATATATGTAATGTTTGGCTGCCATAACTGCTTTTTTAAGTTTTTCTTTTTTTTTTCTTTTTTTAATTAACAGGATGAGAGGCAGCTGCAGGTACTGGCAGATTACAAAATGCATAATTACTAAAAGTAACTGAAGCATATTATAGTATAATTCAACAGAAAAAAAAAAAACATCTGGCACATGCTATGTTAATTTGTTATAAGAGTTTCGAAGAAAGCAGATTCTGCAGCTGGCAGATCCATCATTTCCCAGAAATGAATAGTGCACCTTTTGTCATTCTCTCGTCTAATAGAGAATAGAGCCTTGTGTGGTTTACTCTTTAGTCATCACCGAAGGATTTCCTGCATTGAGGAAGTTTTCCTTTATGCTGTATCAATCAAAATATGCATGGTTCACTCTTATCTTAAATTGTGCCTCAATGATAACAGAATAATCTGAGCAGTTCTAGTCATTAGTTATAAAGTTTAAGATATTGGCCCAAATTTCAAACTCTTATTAGATGCCCCGAGGAACCATAACTTCTCTTATTTTAGATAAAGTATTTGTGGCATTCTCAAAGAGATTAATGCATTTTTTCTTAGCCTCATAACCATCCCTTTTCAGTTATGCATGCCAGTGATACTGAGAACCGAAGTGCGTTTATGGTGGCGATTCTCTGAGCATGGGTTAGGATATCCATTTCTATGACAGAGACACATCGAGGGGCTCATTGTCATTACAAAACAGCTTCTAATGCTGACCCTTTTGAAGTGATTTCCAACTCTCTTCTGAACATTCCCATAGGTACCTCAAACTCAGTGTATTGAAAACCCCATTACTTCAGGCCTCGCCCAAGCTTTTATTTCATCCTGTATTTCCCATCTCCATGAGTGATAATATCTACCCAGTTGCTCGAGGAAAACTCCAGGTGGCTGTCCTGAACTCCTTCTCCTCATACCCCTAAATCAAATACTACTGATTCTGTCCCACACCCCAACCATCTCTTGAATCTGTCCATTTCTCTCT
Source organism: Pteropus alecto (assembly GCF_000325575.1). Lineage (NCBI taxonomy): Eukaryota > Metazoa > Chordata > Mammalia > Chiroptera > Pteropodidae > Pteropus > Pteropus alecto. The sequence goes on along the minus strand of NW_006440645.1, from coordinate 8,016,973 downwards.
GATCGTTCAGGCTGTCAGCAGTTGTTCACTCGGATTATGCAGTAACCTCTAATTTACTGCAGTCTTATTTCCTTATTATTTTCCCTGCTATAATCAGCAAGATTTTTGGATCCTCAAATCTAATCATGTCGCTTTTCTTAAAATACTTCAGCACCTCCCCAGTGTATTGATGATAAAGTCTCAGTTTCCTGTCAAGACATATAAGATCCTTTGCAATCTGCATTTTCTGCTTCTTCCTCTCACCCCTACACACCTAGTCACTCTCTATGCCCCTTTCATACTAGACTTCTTTCACTTTTTTAAATTTATTGTCCTCTCTTGTTCCCTGGCCTTCACACGTGGATTTGATCGCAACGCTTTTCTGCCCCTTCCCTGCTTTTGTCCATCTAACTTCCATTTGTCTCCACATATCAGCTCTGCGGAGACAGCTGCAGTCTCCTAATCCCCCACGTGTTCCCAGAGCGCTGGGGACTCTTACAGCATTTACTACCCATGCGATAAGCCCAGCAGCTTTTTAATATTTCTCGTATTTCTAGAGTGAAACTATGACTGGATCTTACCTCCCCAGGACCGGTATCATGTATAGAACATAACAGGCACGCAGTTCAGGATTTACTGAACTGAATGAACTTTACAGTTCCTACAATCTTATCCTAAGATCAGCCCTTAAAATGAAATCTTGTGCAGAGATTCACCCACTACTTTGTAACTTTGAGTTCATTCTTCAGATCACTTCTAAAAATAAGCTTCCTATGATTTTTATAAATAAAACTTTCAATTTGTTGCTTTTCCTATCAGTAGTCTCCCAAATTTGTAGTACCACTTGATTGCTACTGTGAAAATGTAACTGCTGAATTGTCTAATGAGTTCTGATATGAAAGCAAGTAGGTGGTGATAACTTCGAAAAAGCAAGTCATAGGATATTAGAAATGTTATTATCGAATAGACCAGTTAACTGCTTATGTGGAATTAACTAAAATTTTCCAAGACTAAAAACCACCTTGTGTGTGCCAGGCGCTATACTACGCCTTGTGAATGTAACTCCCTTTTGAAGCTTTCATTCTAGTGGGGAGAGACAAATAATAAGGTAAACCAACAAGTAAACAAGGTAATTTTAGGTGTCTTAAGTGGTCTAACGAAAACAGATGGGGCGACGTGGAAGACAGTAGCTGAGACATGAGAACTGAAAGAGGTGGACATCTTTAAAGACGCCGTCAGAAAAGCCGACATTTAAACCGAGGCCAACTATACGAGAAGCCAGATGAGGAGTAGCGAGTACAGAGGCCCAGTGTTAGAAGCTGTAGATCCAAGCGGTTACAGTGGGGCGAGCGAGGGGAGAGAATGCCATGAGGCCAAGGAACGAGGCAGCGATCAGATCGCGACATCTGGTAGGCTGTTTTAAATAAGACATGCTTACTTACTTTAAGGAAGATACTTAAGTAAGAGTATTTTAAGTTAAAATAAAGTCCGAGTACAGCAATGGGAAATCATCAGAGGATATTAAACATCCTTAGATCTTTAAAAGACCACTTTAGACCAGTTTTCCACATCATATGGAAAATAGACTAGAGAACAGGCAAACATGGAGTCAGAGAGACCAGAGGTCAGATGATCAGTTTTCCAGGCAATCGATGTAGTGGCTTAGGACAGAGTGCCACTGGTGGAGATGCAGAGAAGTGGGCAGTTACGTAACATATTAGGGAGGTAGGACAGGACTTACTGATAAATTAAACACGGCACAGGAAGAAGGGGAGGGAATCTAAGCTGGAGCCTGAGCTTTTAAGTGGAGCGCCTGGGAGGATGGCATTCACTGGGAGGGAGGAAGGTTGGGAAGGAAAGATAGTGCTCTTTAATGTCCCTGTAAGTCATGGACTGGATGCGGTCACTTGGGAACATGCAGATAGGGAGAGAGAGCACCTGTGACTATGACCAAGAGGGCACTACTGTAGCCGAAGCTGGCCCGTCTGCTCTAGCCCGCGGTATTTTTAGTTAACTGAATGAGATTTGAAACCTTAGGGTGATTTTCCTTGCAATAGTCAGGTCTTTTGAAGGCATATGAAAGGTTTAGATCACAATACTGACCATTTTGTCACATACTTAGGATTGATTTTTTTTTCTGGAGAATCTTCATTTTGCCTTTTAGATCTTGATGTTATATGATGCCACAGATCTCTGATAATTGATTCGACTTAAGATGAGAGGCAGTGTGATTTAGTTGAGAGAACATTTTCAACTGAAAGACTGGTATGAACCCCACTTTTTCATTCAATCATTTTATGACATTAAGAACATTAAATAACTTCTCTGAGTCTTAATTCCTTTACTTGCATGATGAGAATAATAACTGCTTTGCAAACTTGAAGCGATAACCAGGAACAGCAGTAGAACACCCTGCTGACGGGCTTAGTCACCTGACGTCGACCAGACCTGTCTGTGCAGAGCACGCGGACCAGTGCCCAGGGCTCTGCTCCAGTGTCGCTTCTGCCACCTGCTTTACGAGCGTCAGTGTGTTTGTTCCCAAACCAAGTTATACCAGTTGTACTTGTTCTGGAAATACATAATTAAGTAGAGCAGTGATGCGTAAGTACAGAAGGAGAAAGTTTTTCTTTTAAAACTTAGTTGCATATGTTGGAGAATTTGCTATTGAATTAGGTTTGGACAAGCAACTATAAAAGAATAGAGGGAATGCTGTAAAAATCATGAATACTTCTGTATTCAGATTGCTTGCCAAGTGCCTTTAAATTCTGATACCACATTAATGTAGCCCAAAGTGGAAATAATTATAGAGGGTACGTTACAGATGTGGTTTGTAGGAAAAAAAAGACATTCAACATTGAAATACTTCAATCGTTGTGCTCATACTTAAAAAAAAAAAAAAATCTAAAAAAACTTTGTATATTCCAGGTGAAAAGCACAGACAAAATCCTTATTCTTCCTTAGGCCTCAGACCTCTAAAAATGTCTGAGGAAACCTATGGGCCCTCTTCCCAGAAAAAGTAAACAGACCCACAAGATGCTGCCCATAGCTTCACAGGGGTGGTGAGCACACCTGAAGTCCATCCGTGGACCACAGGTGCAGAGCCCTTGCCTAGGCTCCCACCCTTCACCTACTTGCATCTTGAATGGAAGAAGAGTTTGATGACTTATCAATCTTAATTATAATATTTTGTTTACTAAAACATTTCACGATTTCTTAATAGATACAGCATAAACTTTGTTTATAAATTGTCTCTTAAAATTTTACCTACACAGAAGGTAGTAAATCGATTATATTTTACAACTGTATTCCTAAACTATATTTTGTAGGCATGACTAGGATATTTGGTTGCATACACATGCATTATACAAGTGAACTAAAAATATTTGAGACACTGATAGACTAAGCAATTCCCAATGATATAAAGGATTCTTCATTTTTCTATACTTAATATTAAAATTTGTGGGAGATAATAATTTTACCTTATACCTTATAATATATTATAAACTTTACATGCCAGAAGTTATAGCAAAATTGCACACAGTTTCATTTAAATTACTTAATTAGTGTAAAGTACTCTTTAAGTGCCACAGTGTCCGATGAGAACTGGAGATGCCATCTCTCGCTGTACCTGCTGGCAGGCCACTCTTGAATCACCCCTGATAGGTAGGAATGTTTCTGCTTTTAAAGATTTCTAATGGAGAGATTTTACTTGGCAAGTATTTCATCTACAACACCACTGTGACGTTTGTGGAAAGTCTCATTCAATGTTTTTCCCAAATCACTAATGATGTAGGGGACTCCCAATTATGTTCTCTAAGGAAGAGAAAATGTCTCACAGCCGATTCAGAGGAAGGCCCTCCTCCTCGGTCTTCCCTTCACCCCACAGTGAAATATCCTGGCGGAGAAATGCCAGCTGCAGAGTGCTAACAGGCAGGCTCCAGGAAAGGCTTGGGGCACAGAGCTGGCAAAATCGGTTTTCTCTCCACCCTTTAATACCCTCTCAAATTTCATTCAGAAGTGAGATTGGAGGAAACACTTAACTGAAAAATAACCTTTTCTTAGCCATTTCAAATCCTTCGTAGAGAGAAGTGAAACAGAAGTAAATATAAATAATCTTTCTCTAAAATATGTTTTGTGGTAGATTCCTCAGTAAATGCTGAACAAATAAACTCAATTTTCTAACTGCTAAGTATTCTAGAGAAATTTAGCCATAAATAAGCACTTATTTATTGAATTTCTGTGTGTAAAGCACTGCGGTAGATACTGTGGAAACTAAAAACAATCCCCTTTTAAAAATTTTTTGATGTACTTGGAGGAGTGTGTATACATATACATACGTATGTATACACACATATATAAACCACGAATTATCATTATACTACGGAAATGCTACATATCTTGTACATAAAAGAAGTATAGAACTTTGATGTGAGAAAAGAACCGTCTGGATTAAAATGAATTGGGGAGGGGCATGGAAAGAAATGGGACGAGGGTGGAATCTTAAAGAATGAGCAGGATTTTGATGGCAAATCTGAAAAAGGGGATGCAGAGAATGATAATCCATGAGGCTAACGGCGACACATGTATAGTCCATTTGCAAGACAGTGAGAGCCTAACTGCTACTGGAGGTGAGGCTCGAAAGATAAATTACACAAAGTGCTGGATGATTTTGAATGCCAATCTCAGGGATTTGGACTATTTTGTCCAATAGAAGACAGCTCTAGAAATTATCCTTCAAGAAGGCAAATTATTAACATGGCGATTTAGAGAAATGTGCTTAGCAATGTGCGACTTAGAAAGGGAAAACTCCTGCACTGATTGAGCACTTCTGTGTGCACTGTGATGGGTGCTTTGCAGATAGTTTTTTAACTTGACATTGGGAAGCCTGAGCAGTTGGCTGTTGCAATATATCTCAAAATTAAGTTAAAAGAACTTGAGTTGTGATGGCAACATTGAGTAGAAATGAACAAGAGATGCAAGAGACATTGCAAAGGCAGAATCTGTTTAGGACAAACTAGATGTTGCACTTAAGAGTAAGTGAGAAGTAGAGTTGGCTTTAAGGTTTTTCACTTAGGCAGCGAGGGCAGAGATGTCAGGGTGACAGGGTGAGTAGGTTGGTGAGGCAACGCGAAAGTGCGACGTTCGGGATGTTCAGTTGGAATGTGGAACTGGACCTTTAGGAAATATGTCAAAAGTAAAGATATAACTTGTTCTATTTTCAGATAAATGTGTAGATACTTACATCCCAGCACGCCTAACATGCACACACAGCCCCTTTCACTGTTCACTTGGCAGTTGCCTGCCGTGCCGCAGGACTGGGAGAGGTTCTGAACTCACATTTTGGAACCGGAGGCCCAGTTTTTCAATCCTGACTCTATAACTGACTAGCCATGTGACCCTAGGCAAGTTACTTACCTTTGTTTTTGAATGTCTCTGTCTTTTAATTTTCTCATATGTAGAAACAGATCTCGTAGGGTTATCCTGAAAACTACATAAATTGACTTATATGAAGCACCTAGACCAGGTCCTGGCACATAGTAAGCACCATCATCATCGTCATCATCATCATCTTTCCTGTTATTTGCCAAGCTCTGCTGAATACCAGAGTATAAGGAAACCAAGATGAATAAGTTGCTCACCATCCAGTGGGGGTGACAAAGCTTGATACACAACAGAATAAATATTTACACAGTAAAAATTAAAGTTAGTAATTTGTATCTTTGTGATCTTAAATTTTCTGGAAAATTATAACTAATAGTATTTATTAGCAATTATTACTATCATTCAGGTAAATTGTCATGGGTAAATAAGTGAATTGTTTAGATATCAAATTATGCAGTAGATGTTTTCTGAAAAGGCTTTCTATAAACCGAATGTTGGCTAACTTTATAAATATGGTCCATCTATGTTGTTGCAAATGGCAGTATTTCATCTCTTCTTATGCTGAGTAATATTCCATTGTATATATGTGCCACAGCTTCTTCAGCCAATCATCTATCGTAGGACACTTCGGTTGTTTCCATGTCCTGGCCACCGTGACATACTGCTATGTATGCACATCAGTGTGCAAATATCTTTTTGGACATAGGTTTTCAAGTCTTTGGGGTAAATACCCAGTAAAAGGATTGCTGGATCATATGGTAGATCAATGCTTAGTTTGTTGAGGAACCTCCGTACTGTTTTCCATAGTGGCTGTACCAATTTGCAGTCTCACCAGCTGTGTATGAGTGTTCCTGTTTTTCCACATCCTCTCCAGCATTTGTTATTACTTGTCCGGTCAATTATAGCTATTCTGACAGGTGTGAGATGGTATCTCATTGTGGTTTTGATTTGCATTTCCCTAATAGCTAGCGATGTTGAGCATCTTTTCATATATTTGTTGGCCGTTTGTATGTCTTTAGGGAGAAGTGTCTGTTCATGTCCTCTGCCCATTTTTTGATTGGATTGGTTTTTTTGTTGTTATTGAGTCTTATGAGTTCTTTGTATACTTTAGGTATTATAGTAAGCAAAATAAGCCAGACAGAAAAAGTTGAAAATCACATGATATCACTTATTTGTGGGATATAAAAGCAACAGATGAACAGGACAAACAGAGACTCATGGACATGGACTATAGACTAGTGGTTACCAGAGGGTAGGGGAAGGGGGAGGGGGGTAGAGGTAGAAAGGATAAAGGGGATCAAATATAGGAGCATAGCGGGAGGGCGAAGTGGGTAAAGGGGATCAAATATATAGTAACTGAAGGAAACTGAACTTTGGGTGGTAAACACACAATAGAATATACAGATGTCAAATTATAAAGCACACCTGAAGATTATATAATTGTATTAACCAACATTACCCCAATAAACTTAATTTAAAAAGTAAATAAGTAATTAATTATGATCATCGTTTCATCTTAATCTCAGTAGTATTCAAAGATGCTTTCTTATCAGCACTAATGTGCATAACTTTAATTACATTTGGCCTAGAGGTCTGACCACTTTGGTCATTTTGCTATTTTTTTGTTTTTTTTTTGAGGAGGAGCAGAAGGAATTTTAAGCTATGCAAGATACTTTAAAGTAGCACAGAAATTTATTCTACGTTATTATGACCACCAAAACGAAGCTTAGGTAAAACATTTGGGTTTGTCTGTCACAGAGTCGGTGATAAAGTTCCTCACCGTCAGTGACCTGCATCGACGAAGCTGCTGAGGTAGAATAAGCCATCGCCTCCTTGGTCTGTACGTTCTGCCATGGCAGCTACTCTGTGTTTGCCACCATAAACCTTGCACTTGGTAATGAGTGTCCAGTAAATATTTGTGGAATTGATTTGTGGATGATATTATTTTTTTGTTCTCTCCTATATATTTATAACAAATCGTTTCCTGATTTTAACAACTTTTCACTCAAATATAGGACACTTAAGAGACCAAGTTTTCAAACTGTATAGCTTCTTTGGAAAAAACTCAAAGCTGAAGTTACTTTGGAAGCCTTAGTCTGTTGATTTATTTAAGAAGCAGAAGTGAGCTCAAAGGATAAAAAACAATCTTGCATTAACTATTTTAATACTTAAAAATTGATTCAATCTTTTTAAAGTTATTTTTAAGACTGCAGCATGTTTACTTCTAACCTGTGACTCTCGAAATTATCTTTGGCCAAAAATAATATAATGCATATGTGTTGAACAGGAAAAAAAGATAGTTCTATGCATAAGGTAATTCTAGCTAATACTGAATAAAAGGTATCCATGTATAAAATACAGCATATAGACAACCTAAACATAAATGCCAGCCCTGAATCTACCACACTAAAATGATGGCGAGATTAACATCACCTTAACTTTCCTAGAGTGAAGCTCATCTGAGAAGCACTGCAAACGAATCTTAAAAATGTATACTATAGCGAAGAATCGTAATAGCTTATGAGATTTTATAACAGCAAAAACACTATATCTGTTTAATATGAATATACTTTCATTTTAATGCCAAATATCTCAAGATAATAATATTGAAGCTGCTTTGGCACTTTTAATATGTATATATGTGGGGGTTTGTTTTGTTTTGTTTTTTACTGTGATAAATTATAACATAAAATGTACGATTTTAACCATTTTTAAATTGTGATAAAACATACATAACATTAAATTTATCATTTTAACCATTTTTTTAGTGTGCAGTTCAATAGTGTTAAGTGTATTCACATCGTTGTATAAACATCTCCAGACTATATGCACACTTTATAAAGAAATGGATGAGTCCTGTAAGATGTGGTCTATTAATAAGCAACTTTATTTTATATACGAGGTGATATTTTCAAAACATGAACGTGTACCTCACTAATAAAGATTCTATTTTGTTAGGTTTTTAAACAGTCATATTAATGGCTTTTCTCTCTTTCAACTAATAGGAGTGAGCTGAGTCGACAGAAACTTCATAGCCAAGAGCTGCTTTCTCAGCTGGAAATGGCAAAGGAAAAGGTAGCTGAGGTAAGATAATGACCCTCCTGGGAAGCGCTCCGCTGCAGCTTGATGTGCATGTTACAGAGCTTTACCTGAGCCGAGTCCAAATTAATTCTCTGCTTGGAAATGACCACACAGATGCGAGTATTTCTTGTAGAAACCATTTATGATTCTAAAAGTCCATACGTAATGGACTGTGAATAAAAGCTTTGAAAGTCAGTGATTCATTCTGTGTAAATGACAAAAGGTAGAGCTATTATTTCAATTTTACCAGTATAACTTGTGCAGTGTCACAAAAAATGTGTTAGGATCCTCTTTATTGCTGTGCATGTCTAAGATTATTTTTTTAACTCATTCCTTTTATTTTGTTTTTATCCATCACAAGAGACATGTAGAAAACACTTTGGCCAACTGGAACATATTAAAATACTCCTTTAAAATCTAAATATAGTAAGAATAAATCATTTTTTTTCTTTGAAGTTTAAAAAAAAAGTAAACTACTTCTAGATTATGATTAGAGCATTCTAGAACGCTGGTTCTTCTTTTGATGTTCTAACTGTGAATACATTTGTTGGAATCTCATTAATAGGCTGTATGGATAGGCCGCTATCTCTTAGTGGCCTTCTATAAGAGACACAGTGAAATTATTACTCTTAAGTTTTGTAGCATTAGAAAACAATTAAACAAAACCCATTAACGTGCTCTTTGTTGTAGCTCCCACCTCCAAGAATCTGTCCTAAGGAAGTCATTTAAAATATGAAAAGATTTAAAGGAAAATAATAATAGTAATATTAGAAGATCAGAAGCAACCGCAATGATCAGTTGAAAAAGAATAGTTCACATATATTATGATTTACCTAATCCACAGCATAGAAAAATGTACGTTATATGTAGTCTGATCGTGACTATGAATATATTTATTATAGGTGATGGAATTTTCTCCCCAAGTTTTCTCTGCATTAATAATGTGCCTCTTAAATTTAAGACTACATATTTAAACAACTTTGTAAATTGAAAGAGCCAGTATAGTTCTTTCATAAAATTTAATTTTGCTTTTGGGCACAGTAAGAAGTATATTAAGCTCATTTTAACAGGATACTCTTACTTCAGTGTTTTATATTACTAGGCATGGCAGTCACTGTCATCTCGTAGGGTGAGAGAACTATATAGTTCTGCATAGAAAGTGTGTTCTTCTTGCTATTCCTAATTAGGCTTGTTGCTCTCTCAGTTCCAACAAGTGCCAGAAACACTGAATAACAATTCTAGTTGTACGAAACTTTTTTTCACGCAAGTAAGTATGGAGAGGGCTAATGCAGTTTTTTAATCGACAACTTATTCGAAGCTCTCTGCATGGCAGCCTGTTGCGACATTTATATTCATGATGCCTGTGTAGTTTCCTGAGGCTGGTCTTCTCTAACAGCATTACAGACTGGGTGGCTTAAGCAGCAGACATTTGTTGTCTCGCAGTCTTGGAGGTCAGTGGTCTTGGTCTTAAGTCGAGATGTCATGGGGGGAGGGGCAGCAATTCCATGCCTGCCTCTGAGCTTCTGGTAGCCTCAGGCACCCTTGCCTTGTAGACGGTGTTCTCTCTGTGTCTTCAAGATGCTTTCCACCTGAGGTCACATTTGTATAGACTAGGGGTTAGGACTTCAACATACTTTTTAGGGACCTAATTTAGCCAATAACAGTGCCTTAATAACTCTGTTGACTCTGATACCCTCTGGAGTATACAGATGTTTGAGGAAACATGTAGAAACAGAGTTCTTGCCCTTATAAGGAATAAGTTTAGCATAGAAATCATTCAAGACATGTCTAACGCTGAAACATCAGGATTTCTAGAATGAATATTTCCTGTTTCTTGACCTTCATGACAATGTCACCATTTTCCGAGCAACTTGCTCCAGCTCGGTGATTCTAAACACACTCTCAAAAAGCATCAGCACCACAGCATCAGCACTGCCTGGGAGCTTGTGGGAAGTGCGGGTTCTCAGAACCCGTCACCCCAGCTCTGGTGGGAGGCCCAGCGGTCTGTCCTCATACTCCACATCCCACGTGGTCCAGCTCCTCAGGTTTAACATATTGCAATTTGGAAGTCTTGTTCTTAACTTCTGATTCCTTTGCTTTGGATTTAATTTACTCTTTTTTTGTTGACATGTAGGGAGGGAAATAATTTAGTCAGAATGTAATGCCAACTTTGAACTTTCAAGTTCATAACTTGAAAAAATATAAATTTGGAGACATATTATCTTTGCATTTTTTAAGATGTTCAGATTTTTCATTGATTATTCCCCAAAATGTCTCCGTGTTACATACAGATTTCTAACTTGTTTGTTTTATATTTCCCCTTAATAGAATGAAAAGCTCATTCTAGAGCATCAAGAAAAAGCCAACAGACTTCAGAGGCGTCTGAGTCAGGCAGAAGAGAGAGCTGCTTCAGCTTCCCAGCAGGTAGGGGCCCTCATGATCCCCTGGTGGTAAATAGTGTGTGTGCTAAGTTCCTCAGAAGTGCCCAGAGCACTGGTAGTGTTTTTTTTACTTGATTAAACTATTTAAAATTAGCCTCTTTAATGAAAAAGTAAACTTTAAAAACAGAAATAAACATCAATCTTCTCTAATCGACTGCTAAATCTAGTACTATACTGTCCAAGACGATAGCCACTAGCCACCAGCAGCTTTTTAAATTAATTAAAATTAAAAATTGGAATGCTCAGTCACATGAGCAGATTTCAAGTGCTCAATAGCCATATGGCTGTCACAGCGGACAGCATCAGTGTGGAACAACTCTGTCACAAGGCGTTCTGTTGGACAGCACTGCTTTAGAATTATGCTATGTCTGAAACACCACAGTTATTCAGTGACAGATTTGGGAGTAGATAACATTGCTTTGAATGTACCATTTCAGATTGCACTAACTTTGTTTTTATTGTAGTTTTTAAATGGAAAAATATTACTTGATGTGTAGGTTAACTTCATTTAATGCACATTTATAGATGACTGTATAAATCTAAAATATGACAAAGTTTTACAGTGCGAAATAGAGTTAGAAAATTTAGGCCATCAACGAGATACTAAGTGGCAATTACTCATACATACGTAATAATGAAATGGGCCATTTGTCCTAAAATAGGAGCAATAGTGGGAACAAAAGGAGACCAGTTTAGTGAATACAAAAATAGGCTGGGAACAGTTTAAATAGATAAGATAGATAGGCAGGTAATCAAAACAAACCAAATTAGTACATTATTAATTATATTGGGTTACAAAATCAAAATTAATATTATTCTTAGATATTACAACATTTTATATGTAGTAAAGCAACTCTGAATACTCACTGAATTCAGTTTCTGTTTGTGATATTTATAGATTTTTTTTGAAATCTACTTCTAGTATGAATACAATGTAGCACTTAAACGAAATCCAATAATAATTCAGCCTTCTCCTCCCCTTTGAAAGTAATCATCACTCTATCAGATAAGTTTAATTTCCTATGAAGTTATGAATTAATGGACTACTTACCTCGTCATTCAAGAGTCCATTCCTTCCTATAGATCATACAGTAACAGGAGCGAGGTGAACTGGGCAGCACCTTGACTGTGTGTTTTGGAGTCAAGCAAATAGCCTACTGCCACGAGGTGGCCACGCGACTTTGGGCAACTTGAAATTCTCTAGGCCTTGGTTTCTTCGTATTTAGCATAGTCATTAAATGATACGTAGATACTTAGGTATATAAGAAATTAAATGTCTTATTTCACAATCCTTAAAGCTTCAAGTTTATCTTTTTTTTTAAGGAATGTGATAAAGAAAGATGCCCACTTAAAATCAACTACGTTGAGTTTTACAGTAACAAGGGTACAGTTACAGAACGTTAGTTATATAAACCAGTCGTCATCCATCATCCAGTTTAGTCTCTCACCTGACAGAATTCAGCCTTAGCAGTTCAACACTGTTTTCCTGTATCTAAACTCTCCAACGGCCAAGATTCCACCGTTCTCTCTTTGTGAGCTTTTTTTTTAATGTTTTGTCAGTTACCATTTCACGAAGTTTTCCGTTCTGTTTTCATTTGAAGGTGACATTTATATTCATTCTCCCTATATACAAAAAGGAATTTATTCCCTGGAGTTGACATTTTTTTCCATTTTAAATGAATCCAAGTCATAAACTTTCTTTATGGAACATATATTCAGTTTTTAAAAATCTCGATCTTTGCCTTCTCTGTATTCTTTCTAATTTTCCCATTTTCCTCTAAAAAAAAATGGAAACTGCCATTAGAAATAATACCCTGCTAAGGGCCTGATACTTACTGAAATGATGGAGTTGAGATGAGTATTGTCTCCACGATGCCATATTTAGCAGCGCAGCCCCGCGTCACGTCAGTGGTCCCGCACACGCCCTGCATCGCGCTGACTGAGTCATGCTGTAAATGTGTTCTCCTGATTTACTTTCCTATACGTGCTTCATCCATCTTTGGACTGCAGTTATGTGTTCTAAGTGCATCACTCTATAAATGACTGAATGCCATATTGTGTTCTTTTGACAGTATGGCATTCTTAAAAATCAGTGTGGTCTAGCCTTTCTCTGCAAGAACACAAAACCTAGAAACTATGAAAAGAAATCAGTAAATGGGACCATGTAAATTTTCAAATTTCTGTGTTAAAAAAATGTCATAAACTCAATGACAGACTGAGAAAAGTATTTGCAACAAAGATGACAAAAAGGCTAATATCCTAAACACAGAAAAAGTGTCTGAGTCACCAAAGACAGTGCTGCAGTACGGTAGACAAATGCATAAAGGATATTTACAGAAAAGACAGGACAGATGGCTTTTAAACGTTTTAAAAGATGGTCATTCTCACTCATAAGCAAATACAAATTTAAACTGTATTCACATATTTTTCACTTGTCAGGTCGTGAAGTTTGATACTACACTGTACTGGCACTTTCACACGCCGTTGATGTAAATGTGTATTGACATGACCTCTTTGGAGCCCAGTTGGGCAATATCTCTCAAAATTTGTAAATGTACATAACCTTTGACCCAGCAGTTCTAAGAATTTATTCTGCAGGTGGTGTACTTGCCCTGGGCAAGTCTGTACAAGGAAGCAGTAAAATACTCATGGCAGCGCTGCCTAGAATTCTAAAAGAATAAAAATGACCTACACTCTCATCAACAGGAAACCAGCTCAATGATAGAATATCTGTGCAGGGGAAAGTTTACAGCTGTTAAGAGGAATAAAGTAGAACTACTATGGAGCAATTTCTAATGTAGCACTTAGCTGAAAAGTCTGTATAGTACTTTATTATTTTGTAAATGAAAGGAGGGAGGAAATGTATGCATATATTCTCATTTACAATATTTAAAGAAATATACTTAGAAACTGGAAATAGTGGTTGTTTCTGGAAAGAGGGCTATGGAATTAAAGACGGTGATGGGAAGGCTCCTTTATGCTCTATACTGTTAGGTTTTGGGTTTTTGTTGTTTTTTTGTACTGTTAGTTTTTCTACTAGGTGTATATTCCATTATTAATTTTAATCAATTCCAATTAGTATTTAAATATTATTTTTTGTTAGACTTTCCTTACTATGATCTATCATCTTTTTATCAGCCCCGCAATGTGCTGGCTTACGCTTGGATTGTGTTTTACCAGTTTTTAAACTTTTAACTAGATGTTCTTCATCCCTCTGTGAAATACGTTTTGGAATAATAAGTCTATCACTGAGCTATGGAATGTCATATTTGACACGCATATCTAGTGTGATGCATTTTAAAGTCTCAAAAGTAAAATACAAATGAACACAAAAAGTGACCTCTTACAAGAACCCTTCTAATAAGATTATTTTTAAAAAGTGTAAGTTGTGATGTATTGTACTTTGTATTCGTCTGAGATTTTTCCATAGAAAAAGTAACTACTTACTGATTGTTTATTTTAATTGCAGCTCAGTGCGATTACAGTGCAGAGAAGAAAAGCAGCCTCCATGATGAATCTGGAAAATATTTAAAAATACTCATAGTTCACTCACAGAACTTTAGAGTTGGAAAGCAGTGTATTGAAACAGTAAAACGTGCAGAGAATGGTTAAAGCTTGTGTCACTTTGCATAAGCATTCTCCATTCTGTTTTGAGGGTTATTGGAAAACAGAACAGTGACAGCTTCCTGTAAGTAAATACCCTATATTGAGCTTCAGTAGAGAATAAAGCCAGCTGAGAAGAATTCATTGCCTTCATCAGTGTGTCTATTTTTTAATTCCCCCTTTTTCCTCTGGAAGAGCATAATAATTTTCAAGCTATGATGATCATGAGAAAGATTTTAAGGAAATGCTAGAATTTTAATATTTCAGGTTCCAAGATTTGAGAATTTTATGTCTAATTGTTACTCATCATTTTTAAGGTTTCCAAGTGTCCATTTTATTATGAACCCATAAATGTAATAAATTGTGCACTTTCTAAAATGATGCTGTCATGTATTTTAATGTATAACTGTAGTGATTTGTTTTCAACTTAGATGATTTCCAGTATCCATCAAATACTGATATTCAAGAATTTGAAAGGTTTTGGGTTTTTCGTTTGGTTTGGTTTTGTCGCTGCTCATTGCGGTGCTAATCGAATGGAACCTAAGTTCTGAGAATGCGTGGGCGTTGACCTCTTGCCGTCCTGTCGACTTTCATAGGCCCATGTGGTTAGTCAGTCTCTGCCCCTGGCTCAAACTTGGTGAAGCTGCTTTCTGGTGATCAGAACAGATAGGTTTGCATCTGGGTGACAAGTTAGGAGACTGTGGCGGTAGTTCCAGGTGAGAGATAATGAATTGAACTTGAGGTGACACGGAAACATTTGTGTGTAAATATTCAGCCAGCAGTCTGATGTTCGGGACTGATGCTGACAAACTGGGACAGTCGTGGGGCCTTTGGCGTGGAGCTGAGAGCTGAAGCCTGGGGTGGAGGAGCTTGCCTTGGCCCTGTGCGAGGTGGCCAGCTCCCTCCTCCCCTGCATTTCCGTGCTGCCGCCCTGACGGTGCCTTCCTTAACGTCGTCAGCAGTCGATCCTTCCTCCCCGGGGCACAGGGCTCCGCTCGTACCCCGACACGCACACGCTCTCCACATCGCTCGTACCCCGACACGCACACGCTCTCCACATCGCTCGTACCCCGACACGCACACGCTCTCCACTTCACCCCCCAGACGTCGCCGCCCCCGAGAGCCGTCCTTCACCTCCGGGCTGCACTGGCCGCCGTGCTGGATCGCTCTGCATAGTGCGCTGTGTGTTCCTTCAGAGCTCTTACCAAAATTTGCGGTTAACTCTTTGAATTTTTTTTCTTTAATGTCACCTCCTCCCCGACAGGCTGCAAGCTGTTTGAGAGCAGAGCTCATGCTGCCGCCATCCTCCTCATAGTCTTAGCACTCAGCAGACGTGTTCAGTCACGGTCCAAACACCGAAAGTGAGGTTTTGAGGACAGGTCCTTAGAAAGTGTCTTCATTTGTTGAATGAGCTCAGGAAGAGGCGTCATCGAAGGAGACGGAACAGGAGCGGTGAGGGGGCTGTTCCCAGGGGAATCCAGTGCCATCTAAAGGAGTGCGGACACCGGACCTGTCAGCAGGAGGGCAGCCGGTGCGAGTGTCAAGTGCGACCATGAGGCCAGTAGCGCCGATGTGACGACGGTTCGATGGTGATTAGACGGGAGTTCTTAGCTTATTTCCATTTCTTAAAGAATTTCCCTTTTGATTCTCTAATGTCAATCCCTTCCCATATTATTCACAGACTAATTTTAATTACTTTTAATTAGGGATGTTAGAATTCTGTCTGAAAAAGAAAAGAGACTGTCGGAAAAAGCACTTCAGAAACTAACATTCTAGACAAATAGAATGTAAGTATTATTATCTTTTTTCAAAAAGAAAATCTGACTTCCCAGACTCGTTTATTTGAGGCAGAATCTTTCAACGTGAGCACTTTCTCCACGCTTTGGCCGTGGGCATGTACTCTTTACATTCTGGTATCAATCGCCACCTCTTGAAGTCTTCTCGAATACTTAGGTGGCCTCCACAAAGGATAGGCTACTGAAGTGCAGATACCAGGCCTTTCTGACCTGTCCTCAGCAACAGAACTGGGCAGGCATGGTGGTTTTTCTTTCAGAAAAATTTGTTAGCTAATGATTTCTTAATGTAAAAATGTAGTGAAGTTCTTGATATTTCTCATCTTGGTCAGTCTTGACTTCATTCACACAGTAAGCATCATTTATTCTGTGAACTGTATCTTAGGAGACAGGGTAAATGATTAGGAAAAAGGAAAAAAAAGAAATTATGTAAATCTGAAATTAGGGACAACATAGCTAGTTCATTTTATTTATTCATGTTTCTCTATGGTAAAGAAAAGAGATGTGATCACCCCTCCTCCCTTCATATACAGACACGCACACTGGAGCAGCCAACCGTTTGCTAATTCCCCCCGTGTGTGAGCTCCAGAGATGGGAGAGCCTGGCCACAAGTCAGTCACTCGTTTGCTCGGCAAATAGCTGCAGGCCGCCAAGCCAGTTCTCAGACAAGCCAAGGAAGAGTGAGAAACACTTTAAGCATTTTACTATAAAGTCTGTACCTTAACCATGATGTTTTATCAATTTTTCCATGATAAAAAATCTGTAATGAACTTTTTTACACTTTATCAAAAATAATGGTTAATTTTTTGGTTTACTTAAAAAAGAATATAAACATGTAGACACGTATGCAGAGCGAAGGAGACAGGCACTATCGTCCCTTACACTTGGTCTGGTGACCACTCGGACCTGCAGCGTTACATCTTCATTAAGATGAGTGTTCTCAGTGTAACGGCCAAAATTATCGTTGTCTTCATTTTATCCATATTCAGCATCTATCTGCTGAGTTTGTGTCACGTGCCTGTACTTTACTAGGGTCTGGGAAAAAAAAAAAAACAATGCCCATAAGTACTGCATCTAAATACAGTAATTGCAATAAAATGAGTTAATAACAACAATAAAAACAAATCTGTCCCTCACCAGCCCTTAAAGTTTATAAAAATGTGTGGCTTTTGGGACAGTAGCGATGCTCTTAGTATCTAAATAAGTAGGGACTAAATAAATGTGCACATACTTAGATAACAAAAATCATAGGACGGAAATGCATCTTTAAAGTAATTCGTTATAACATTGCACCCACCAACCTAGAAAAAATCTGCACTAAGCATCCTTCCAGCCCAAGAGTACACCACAGAATGCCCCAACGGTCCCCACTCCTGTAAACGCCCCCAGTGTACTAGCTGTAACCCCGCTCTGGTTTCTGCCACTCAGACAGTATATTGGAGCGGGCAAACGAGAATAACAGTTGAGAGATAACTCTGAATCCGTTCTAGTTTATTTCTTTGTAAATACACATTCTTAAAGTTCACAGCTACTGAAATTCACTGCAGGGGCAGCTTACTCTCCCCTGAGCTGGCCCAACCCACTTTCCAGCAGCTTCAACTATTAGAAAGTTCTTCCTTACGTTGAACTGAAATGCATCTCCCTGCCTTAGTTCTACCTTGTGCAAAAGAGTAAAACCATCTACTACATATGGCAGGTCTCCAGCCTTTTGAAAATAATTAGCATGTTCTCCCTGCACTTAGTAAACATCAGAGGACTTGGTTTTGAGTCCTTGCACCAACCAGTCTCTGGTCTCTAAATGCACCCCAATTTGCATATATCATACCACCGTCACTCATTCAGTAAGTATTTATTGAGCACCTGCTTTACACCAGGTATGCTTGGGATGCATGAATCTTATTCCCAGAACCAGACATATATTCTTTGTTCTAGATCGTAACTGAGAGGTGTGAGGAGAGGGTGACATCAGCCTAAGTGTGGGGGAGCACCGTAGACTCTCCAGGGGGTACATATGGCTTTAAACTACATACCCTTCCCTTCTCCCCCCACCCCAAGAGTCTGACACATTCTCTTAGGGAAGCATGCTTTGAGAGTTACTGTAGTTAGTGGTTCATGGAAATGTACACAAAGTTTCTCTTTAGTATTTAAAATTAGAAAACATGAGAATTATTGTTCTAGAGTCTTTCATTAATGCAGTTTAAAATTCTGCTGGCTTTTTTTGGAAGTTGAATCACACTTCTGCTAGATACTGAGCATATTGTTGACTAAAATCCTAAGTCTCGTCCAAAGGTTTGTTGCTAAGCCGTGTCTTTGCCCCAGAAGCCGGACTGCTCACTTACCCCTTTTAAATTTATTTCTGTTAATACAGTGCACTGAGGTCACTTTAGCTCCTAATTCTGTCATCCAATTTGTTACCTGTTAAGAATAGGGACTGTTTCTGCTTTGTTTTACTGCTATATTTCTTGCACCGATGACAGTTTTTTACTTACGATGAATGTCATCTACAGATTTGGTAAACATGCCACTTGTTTTTGTTGAAGTCATTGAAAAGGTCAGAACTAAATAGAGCTGAGTACAGTCAGTCTCTTAAAGCATACCAACCGCCGACTCCTGTAACGGTAGCTAAGAAGGACCCGTGAGGCGTGGTCATTCAGCCCGTTTTCAATCTGGCCCATATTACTGCTTCTACACTATCATAAAGACATCAAGAAAGAGCCATCCTTCTGCCTAGCTAAAATTCATTATTGCCACAACTGTCATACTTTTCAGACCTAATCCAGTAATCCTGTCCAAGAAGAAAGTTAGACAGATGGATTTCTTCTAAGTAAATCCATGCAGCATCCTAGTAAACACTGCTTGTTCCTTTTATGTTTTTCTTTAAACCCTTTAAGCCCTTTAATATGGCATCATGGAAATTTTCATTCAATATTTTCATCCTTTTTTTTTTTCAAAGAATAAAAAGCCATCAGAGCATAATGTGATGTATAAGGAAATCTGTTAGCACTTAGATCTGTGAAGATTAAAAATATGAGACTAGCATCTTCTTTCATATAAACTATAGGGGAAAAAGAATGAGAGAAGTTATAATCACATTTCTACAAATAACCAAAAGAATCCGTTAGAGACTCTCTCCCTGGATCTACGGTAAACATGCCGCTCTGTATTAATGCCTAGCGATTGAGCATCTGTCATATGTAAGGCATTCAGTAGCATTTTTCATTTATCATCTCATGATCCAACAACCCTGCTAGGTAGAGACTATCATTCCCTTTCCAAAGATAGAAGACAAACAATGTGCTCAGGGTCACAGAGCGCAAAGTGGCACCGCGGGCTTTCAGGTCTGTCATACAAGGACTTGGCACGTCTTACACTTCAGGTGACTCTCACCAGCATCCATGCCGTCCTTTTCAGCTCAAGGATCTGTGTTCTTGGTGGCAAATACAGATGCAAAATAGGATTTGAAAAAACCTTACTTCCACTTTTTCATTCATCAACCTTATTTTTAACAAGTCTGAGCAGCTATGAGCCCCCCCCCTTTTTTGCCTTTTCTGACCCCAATTCTAACCCCAAAAGCCCTTTTAGTGGTCAAAT
This sequence comes from Pteropus alecto, assembly GCF_000325575.1. Taxonomy (NCBI): domain Eukaryota; kingdom Metazoa; phylum Chordata; class Mammalia; order Chiroptera; family Pteropodidae; genus Pteropus; species Pteropus alecto. Next base: position 7,997,103 of record NW_006440645.1, on the reverse strand, counting down.
TATATGCATTACATAGAAAACTTTCTAGGCCTGAGAAAAACATCTTCATATGTAGTGGGCTTTTTTTGGTCCTTGAAAAGAAATTGGCCATAACCTGAAGAGTCAGGTAACTAGTGGTAAATATAGATCTAAGCTACGGAAGTTCTCATAGTTAGTGGTCTGCCTCCTTTGGAGGTTTCCGGATGTCTTTAATGGGCGGTGAAATTTTAACCAAAAAATACCTACTAAATATCTACCCCCAAAATCATAATATATGTTAACTTGTGTTTAGCTAATTTGTAAAGCGGTCGATACAATGTTGTATGATTTCCTGTGTCAAAATTTAGGACTTGGGACTAGTCCATTTAGTGGGTAAAATGACCATAATTAACCCATAATCATAAATGCACTACTTAACATCCAGCCATATATAAGCCAAGTGGCAGTGGGAACATCAGGAGACATCACTGTTAAGTAGGGGTGACAGTGCATAGTGCTTTTTTATCTTTGCTATTTAATTTGGGAAATAAGTCATTACTTGACTTACTCGTGAAAATGAACCAGGTTTTTTATTTATGTCACAGAAATGCTGATTTGAGGATTTCGCATAGCATAGCTTTAAAGTCTTAAGACATTATTCCTAATTCTTGATTCATCCAGAAACTCTGCGATTTTAAATAACTCTCTAACTTTCCAAGCAGTGTGTGAGGATATAGACAATGGCTATTCAGTCCCCGATAACAATGCTATTTTCTTTGCTCACATACGCATATATTTTATCTGTAAATACAGGTTTGTGCGTGCTACATAAATGTATATGACACTAATTCCATTTTCCCTAGATGGCAGGGACTGACCACAAGCTGACCGTATTACTCATTATCCATTAGGTTATGCTCACAGTCATCCAGCTAGTACATTAACATAATGCAGTGAGCCAAGCCTAATAGCTTTACTTTATAGAAATTCATTAACCTAAAATTCACGTGTATAATACTCAGTGCACTCAAAAACACATGCACTACTTTACGTGAACTGTTGCTTTATTCTGAGAGGCATTAGAGCCCGGGGCTCCATCACACTGGGTGGGATTGACTCCCAGCTCTACCATTGACTGAACTCGAGCAAAAATAACTTAAATTTTTGTTCCCGTTTCCTCATCTGCAAATTAGATAATAGTGCCTCACATGTCGTGAGGTTTAAACAATTTAATATGCATGGAATACAGACCAGTGCCTGCCATATGACAAGCCCTTTGTGATTATCTGGAAAAGTCTGGAGGTTCCCCTGAAGGCTATGTGGGATGACAAAATCAGCTTTTAATTGCATAAGTTATCACCATGGAGATAGCGTTGGCAAGGTTGCTGCTAATTGGGTGGGAGGAGGGATTCATTTCAGCAAGACTTGATTCAAGGAAACAAGATAAAAGGCTGCTGCAATAATCTAGACAAGAAATAAGGAGGCTTGAACTATATGGCAAGTGGCAGTGAGATTAAGAGACGTGAAAAATACTGGAGAGATGTTAAGTGCAGTACACAGACCCACATCACCGTTTGGCTATGGGAGTTGAAGGACGGACTCAGCAAGGACTGCTGGATTTCAGGCTTAGGTGACATTCTCTAAGGCAGAATATAGGAAAGGATGAGTTCCCACATCTCAAGCATCTGCACGCACCCCAGAGGAAATGGCCAATAAGCAGTCCATGAGACCTCAGGAAAAGCTGGATTGCACAGGTAGCAAAAGCAGCAGCGAAGAGAATAGCCGAAGTCAAGGAAGTAGATAACGTATTGTGTTCTTTATCCTCTTCCAATAACCAGGCAGCCAAAGCTCTTATTCTGCCCCAGACTAGAACACATCACCTAATGCAATTCTGAGCATTAAAGAGAAATCACACTGAAGACTGCAACCTTGAAGGTAATTGAGAAGTTTGCTGCAGATGGCTAATGTTTCAAAGGTAGAAACCGTTTTCTGCGTGATCTGGGTAAAAAACATGAACATGAGTCCCTGGTGCCACATTTCCCATCACATATTGCAGAATTGCCGACGATAAGCCCTTCCTTTGGTTCCTGGGGACTTAATTTCCCTAGGGAACTATTGTGGTTATTCAACTTTAAGACCTTGTAGGAAGAATCACAGTTATTTCTCCCTGGGGTCTTACTCTGAGCAAGCAACATGGAAGTAAATAGTCACTAAGGAGGAACAAGGAGAAATAAACAAGCTTTTAACCAAATGTATGAACAATCCATGTAAAAAGAAAAACAACAGGTGTGCCAAAATTTTTACAAAAATTATAAACTAGGGACAGTAGTACTGTCCTGCTGTAGCTGCTGGTCGTCGTAATCCGCGAGAACACAGGACGCACACCCACCTTGCTGTCCCCAACGCAGAGAGGCGCATTTCATCACGTGCTGCGTTCTGCATGCAGTGACCGAATACTGTTTCAGGCAGGGAGAACACCAAGCTAGAAACCGGAACTAGGGCTTAGGCCCAGTTCTGCCACTGCCTAATGCCGTGATCTTGGACAAGTCTTCTTTGTTGAATGCAGATTGGCCCTAGCGTTCCAGAATTTTGTGATCCAAAGAATGCATTTAATGAAACTGCTCTTTAAAAAAAAAAAAAAATTATTTTTGAAGAGCCTTACATATACATTCGGAGCCTTAATCATTCAGGAATGACTTTTGCCTCAGAAGGCTCATCGGTCAACGTAATATTGGAGAAATGTCTCATTCCTAATCATAAAAATAGCCTACCATCTACTAATGCCTACTTCATGCCTGCATGAGATGCTCCGTGAGCTCGCTTTAAATGTCACTGTGAACCCAGCGAAACGCTAGGATGTCATCAGAAGGGAGACCGAGGCTTCTAAAGGCGAGGTGATTTGCCAGGAAAACTATATCGTTCAGCCTTTAAACCTGGGTCTCTCTGACCCTAAAATGTTAAGTTGCCTCAACAACTGTTGTATTGGGATCTACATCGTATTCTGGAAAGAACTGCAGGCAGGGAAGACAGAAATTGCAGCACCTTCCAGGGTCTCCCCGCTGGAGTTGACCAGAGAGCAGCCCGGGGCTCTGTGTCACGTTCCCTACAGTTCGCATTTGTCATCTGAACTGTGACGTGGCCGATGTTCACCGACTGAGGACCGCTATGCACTGTCAAACACTTAGCAAAGGCAGATTTCAAAAGACACTGAAAATGTATTGCAAAAATGTACAGCTTTATTCACATACAGACAAAAAGGCACAAATTCTACTAAATAGTTCAACAAAAAAATACAGCTGTCCTCGACTAGTTTTATAAATACTTTCAAAAAGGGGGTAGAAATAAATACAGGATTGGGCCATGTCATATAAAATAGTCATCTCTACATATACTTTGTTTAATTTCTGATTTTTAACTCTTCATGCACCTTTTTTTTTTTTCAATTTTAGCTGAATGGACACCAAGCTAGGCACATAGTGAAAAATCCTCTGTACAAGGTTACAAATGTAATGACGTTTGTCCATTTCAAAATAATTAAGATTTGTACACAACACATATAACCTTCATTTAGATTTTGTTTATAACCTAACAAATGACATTCCAGGCAACTTTACAAAAGTTTAACTAGCCTACATTTTGACATAATACATTGATCATAATCAAAGATATTTCTTGGTCAGGATGCACAAGGAAAGATAAAGCTTAGGGGAAAAAAAAAAAAAAAGAGCAAATGGTTCCATACTAATCGAGTGCAAGTGGGTAGGTCGGGTGGGTGGCTGCTTACAATGGCCTCCTAGGGGGTTCCCAGCAGGACAGGAAACTAACTCACAAAGCTATCATTATACTGTCAGAGAAACCGTGCTCTATACCATTTGCATTTCAAAGTAGGAAGAAAAAGTGTGGGCTTTTTTGTGTTTTTTTGTTTTTGTGTGGGTTTTTTATTTTTTGTTTTGTTTTTCTTTTTTTTTTTTTTTTGGTTCAGCATAACTTGGAACGCTTGAAAGCTTTTCAACCTAAATGTGGGGGAAAAACAGGTAAGGCATTATTTTTGCACAAAACTAGCATTCCTAATAGTGCAAATGAATCTGGTACCTCTTAAAATGGTGAGAGGCCAAACACTTACTAGGATTAATTTAGATTTTCTCTCTATGGCTTGACAGATTATCCCTCTATCTCTTCTACTCTCACCCATAGCTGCTGCCGTAGTCAAAGACAGAGTCCACCTTCTTCTGTATTCAGCAAAAGGTTTTTTGCTCATATGCGAAAAATCTGACTTTTAATAAATTAGGCTATGAGTGAATGTACAACTTGGATTCATAAGAAACTTCTAATATCTGTAGCAACAGCTTATCTGGACAGCAGTCTTTCAAAATGAGCCCCAAAGCTCAAAAATAGTCAATCTAAAAACCTGGGTCATCCTTTCCCCTCCCCTGAATTAGCTACTAAAATGTATTCAAAAAGTTAAGACTTGGTTTGGAAATGTCATACATACAATGGGGATGCATCAGATCTATTATTCGATCATCTGATAAAACTTGCATAGCAAGATGGAATTCAATAAGCCTTTTTTGCTGTCGACATCTGGAAGACTTGAAAGTTAACTACAGAACTCAAAGCATTATTCATTACGGATCGGAATGTCCCTGCCACATGGAAACAGATGCATAAATGAACCAGGAATCCGATGTTAACTGATATTAACAAACTAAGGGGCAGTTTAAAGGAAGCTGGGCTGTTCCAAGTACCCATAATTCTAAATCTCACTGCTATTTAAACTTTCCTTCTCGTAAATTTGATTCACAAGTACACTGAATTCCAAAGAAAATTAACAGGACCTTAACACTATCCACTGTCTTAATACATGTGCACTGCTGTGAGTGCAAAAACAGAACATTGTACTCAAATTTAATGCTAAATTTATTATTGCTGATAACTTACTAGTTATTGCCATTTGCAATTAGAAAGTCCAAGTTACGAATTAGAGCCTAGAACTCTGACTCCAGAAAACCTATTACATGTCAATCTCTTTCCTGTATAAACTTGGTCAATGGTAAGAGGTTATCGCAACTTACTGCCTTTCTATCGTTTTTAAAATATAACCTATTTCGCGCTTTTTTTTTTCCTTTTTTTCTTTTTTCCTTTTTCTTAAGGAATCCGTTCATGCTGGAAGCCCGGATTCCCCAACATATGCACTAGTGGTTGGCTCTGGGAAATATGACCCACCAGAGTCTGGCAGTTCATCGCTTGGACTTGAATAGCCATTGTCTTGTTGGAAGCCAGATGGCCAGTTATTGCCAGTGGCCAGGTAAATCCCAAGCTGGCCCAAGAGGCAGTGGTTAGGGAAGAGGAAGGTCAGAGGACTGGTAAAAAAATGGGACCTCAACTGCCCTTTCTCAGAGACAGACCCTTCTAATGGCCTCACCTCCACCAGTCCTGAACCCACAGCGTTCCATGGCTGCGGGCAGCAAGACGCTGCTGCACTCACCCCGAACCTCCACGCTACAGCAGATCTTCCCGTGAGGACCCTTCTTTATTTTAAATTCTCTCTTCCCCATCGGGTGTATTTACACACGAATTCCCTAGAGTTCCTGAAGCTTCAGAGCTGACGCCTATATACTATAATGCAACAAAAACAGCCCTGTGGGCCAAAGTATAAATATGATTTCAAGATCTACCACAGTCCTAGAAAACAGGTTTTATGGGCTATTAAACGGTGTGCGAGGCTTTCCCAGCAACCATGTCCGATTCCGTCTATTCAGGTAACCAAGAGGTTTGTGCTTTGGGGAGAACACAGAGGGCCATAAAGACTCGTGAGGCTTATTTAAGCCTCGCCCTCTTGAGAGGCTCATTCCATTCATCCTTGTTTTAGTGTTTAACTCAGCTCCTGGTCTTAGCAGTGTGTGACGGTTACAATCGACTCTTGTGTTTCCTCAACAAGTTGCGAATAACACTTCTCAACAACAATTTATAAATGCCGGAAAAAAAAAATTCAGTCTGAATTGCAAGTAAACGTGTGTGTGTGTGTGCAGCTCAGGAGAGCTGGGTTTCCGCGTGTCCCTGTGTCAGAGCGCTCGCGGCAACTCGGTGACAAGCCGCAGCGCCACCTCGGTGTCATCAGGAGGCCAGGATGCTTCTCCTGATGATGTCTGTCCTCCTGCCGATAGAGCTGCTGGCGTGCGTGCATTTCTTCTCTGGCGCCTCGCTCTCGGAGTCACTCATCTCTACGTCAGGGACGTAGCCGTCATTCTCGCTGTCAGGTTTTAATTTGCTTTTCGCCCTTTCCTTGGCTGCAGCTCGGCCGGAGCCCAGGTAGGGGCGCTCGGGGTGCTGGTGGCAGGCCCCCCCACAGGCCTCGCCCTGCTGCTGCCGGTCCCCCTTCTTTGGAATCCGGAACCCTCCCCAGTTTTTCACCGGGCTGGCAGGTGTGGTAGGCACTTTGACTGCGGTCTGGTCACAGTTCCCCTTGCTGAGGGAGCCGTTGCACCTGGGCGCCGGCTCCTTCCTGGCACCAGGTGCCGGCTGCCCCGCCCCAGGGGAGGCGGCTGCTCTGCTGGCGTCCAGATGCCTCTGGGACACATCTGTGGGCCTGAGAGGCTTGTGACTCTGTCTGAAAGGTCTGTCCTTCACGTCCCCCTTGCTGAGATCACAATGAAAACGATGGTCTCCCCTGCTCCCGGGGTCCGGTGTCACACCATTTTTCTGCTGTGCTGACATGAGGCGCGCTTCTGCGAAGGTCTTTTCGAAGCTCAGAAAGCTCTCTGGGACTCCCGCGCCCTCCCGGCGCCCGCACAGGTCGGGCTGCTTCAGCAGGGCTTTGCCTTCACTCCCAGCGCTGCTCTGCGATGCGTCTCGCTTATGGGGCTTTTTCAGTGAATGGACCAAGGAAGGACCCATCTGCTTCCGGAAGAATGCAGAATGCCACTTCAGGTCCTCTATCTTGGGGGCATCGGGGCCCACAGAAGGACTGTTGAACAAGAGCATGCTTCCCAGGGAGGAGGAGCAGGAAGAAGGCACACCTGTGAACAACCACAAACACAGAAACGTGACAGTGAGTCCAGAAGAATGCCATTCCAGACCCTCCGCATGGCCTGTTAATGCGCACTTCCCACCCCACGAAGAGCCTGCCACCGCCCGCTTTCCGAAACTGGGTTTTAGAGCAAAGATATTATCTGCCTCGAGAATCTGTGTTCAATTACATACTCAATTTAGTAGCTGTATTTTCTGAAACAGCCGAAGTTCACGGAATTTCTCATGAAACGTCTTTTCGAGGAATATATTTTCCTTACAACAAAATAAGTGACGTGTTCTCCCAGGGGAATGCACGCGGCGTGGTCTGGTGGCCAGGCCCGGCCGCCCCCCTCACTCGGTTCCAGAGCAGCACTTGCTCCAGGTGCTACAGTCACCGGCCGGTCACCTGCCTCCTCGACCAAAGGCAGAGACTGCAGCGTTTCAGTGTCTTTCCCCGAAGCATCTGCACCCTCACGGGGCGATGAGGATAAACGCATGTGATGAGCACACGACATGGATGACGGAAGGTGCGTGCGATCATTCCTGACACACAGGCAGCGTTTAAAGACATGTTTACTGTTACATGCAAAACCCATTTGTGGAATTAAACTAAATTGTCATCCAACAGGAAGATACGCTAAATTGGTGTTTTTTAAACATTTCTGATGCAAATCACAGTAAGAACTGAAATTTCACGTCACCTAATAAAACTCACTTAACACGAACTCAGCCTTCGTCATCTGGTAAACACTGTGACATTTTTCTGTTTCACTTGTTTTTAATGCTGGTAACGACCTGAATTCCCACGGCCACAGCTAAATCGCAGCCCTAGGTTCGGGGCCGTGAGGAGGGCCGTGCTCCGGCCAGCGCCTCGGCAGAACCCAGAGGGCAGTTTCCATGTGTGTCTCACGGAAGGCGTGGGCCACCAGGAAAACAAGGGTCCGCCCAGCATCCCAGGCAGGACGTACCGCTCAGCGGACACGACGCGGCACGGACACGGAGCGAGCCAGCGACTCCAGACATGAGACGGGCACAGCCAAGGGGCGGCTGTCTCCCGGCCTGGCCGCTCAGAGGCCCCGGCTTTGCCAGGATCGAGCGTGAGGGTCCGCCTCCTGCCACGCTCGCGTTTGTTTTACTCGATTACAAAGTGCGGGAGAACACAGCTCAGAGGGGCTGACATCCTGACACTTATTTCTATCTACTTGGCTTGGGATCCACGTCTCCAAAGAGTCTCTGACTCGCAGACCCCTCCTATAAGCACAGCCTCCACTGAGGACTCTCATCCAGCAGAATGGCCCTGCCCGTTCTCAGAATCACAGAGCAGAGCTTAAACCATGGACCCTGAGTGACCCCTCTACGTCGTGGCCATCTGCCCTGCTTCACCTGGAATCATCCATCTACAAGGCAGGGGGCTGACCTGCACAAACGAGAACACCACTGACAGTCTAACACTGGAGAAGGCACACCGGACCACCCGACAGGGTCTGCACGGCGGTCCCTGTGGCATCCCGTGGGAAGGGTCATGTGGCTCCCGTCTCTCAGGGGAGGGAGGGCTTGTCTTCCTCCTCCGAAGCAGCAGCAGGACTTGTGACGGTCTGCGTTTCAGCCGTCACACAAAACACTCCCTCACCTTGCTCAGTCTCGATCATTTACCCAAGGAAAAACCTCAGCCATGAAACGCAGAATAATATCCTGCCTGCAATATCCGTGAAAAATGACTCCAGTGAAGTCAGATGCGAATGCTCTTTACAGCTTATGCTTATAGGCAATCACTCGGCACACGAAGACTTAGCGAGTGTCTCAGAAAGCCTCCAGGGTCAAAACTCCTGCATTCGTGGCCCGGGGTGTGGGCTGGAGGCTGGGGGAGCTGCACCAGACAGCCCTCCTCCTCACCTGTCCATGCAAGGATGTGAAGGCCGGGGATGAGAGGCGAAGTGCCCTTTCCAGAATCTGAGTGAAACTGCTGTCACTTATGATACCCTACTTATAAAAATTTACTTTAAAAGTCTCACAGCTACACTCTAGCCAATGATATAAGCTTGATACATCCAAGAAATATTTCCTCTTGGGAAAAAATGTCTCAGGTATTAATAAGATGATGCCATTAAAACTCTATTACTTTGAGAATGCCATTTAATATTCCCTAGGCTTTTTTCTCTTTGTTCAAGTGACCCATTTATAGCAAGTCTTCATTTAGCATTATTGACAGGTTCTACAAATTTAGGCAAAACAACATATAACAAAACCAGTTTAACTAGAGGCTAATTAATATAAACAAGAATTAAGTTCCTATGGCACCTCAATGTTATAATGAAATCATATTGAATAAAATGACGTTATTCAAGGACCTGCTGTCCCTCTAGTCACACATCTCTGGTTAGTGTTAGTAAACCAGAATTTGGATTTCAACGTAATAGGTTATAACAACATATTGTTTCTATGGGGTCATAAGAAGCTACAGTAACAAAAAGCCACAAAAGCAGAAAAATGAAAGAGCGAGCCGGCCGCGACTCTACAACGCAAGCACGTCGAGTGCGGCTGCTGTCACTCGAGAGCCGACGGGCCGCGGGGCCGAGCTGACCGCGGGGCCGAGCCGACGTAAGGACCACCTGCTCCGTGAGTCCGCGACTCCGCCTGACCCACACTCAGCGGATCTCCTGCCTAAATGCCCCAACGCCTGCTTTCCATGGCTGCCGATGACAGATGCAACTGCTTCTCTGGACCAAAACCCTTTCTCAGGTCCACAGAGCCCCAGAGCTATGAAGCCACTTGCCAGACTTTGCTCTTGACCTCCAAGTAACTGCGTGTTTTTCCTCCTCTCTTTGCTTAGCCTGGAGCAATGTGAAATGGCGCTAAGTAAATGAATGCTCGGTGCTGACTCTCCAAAGTATTCAAAATTCCACCTACACCAGTGAAGTCCAGAGAATGGAATCCAAATGCGGACATGCGCCTCAAGGATGCAGTCTTACGATCTGTGGCCCATGTCACATGGACCCAAGGCTGGATCGTCTAAGTGCTTTTAGGTGTCCCCTGGTACTTTGCGTTTACTAAGGCTTTGCAGTGCAGAAGCTGCTCTTTCATTTGGGCCTCGCAGCCGGTCCTAAGAGGTAGCTTGAGGTGTCACCCTCAAGTTACATATGAGAAAACAAGGAGGACTTGGGGATCTCGAGACATGCTTGTGTCGGCCTGGAAGTAGATTCAGGTTATAGGATTCAACCCAAATTTGAGGCCAAATTTTAGCCCTTTTCCTTATACAATGATGCCTCAAATGCCTATAGATTTCTTTAAATATGAAAGTCTGTGCTTAGATTCTTCTGTAGGATAAAAGAAAATTAGACCATTATTTCTTTCCTTAACGGAGCGTTAAGGCTTACAAACCTCTGCCCTACTGTTTGACCTACCCGGGCTTAATGCATACCTGAAACTCTTTCTTGCTCCAAGAGCTTAGTGTAAAGATTGAATATCTGTTCCTGGATTTTGCACACAGATCGCTTAATCTTTTCCCTGCGGGTCACCATGTAAGTGAGGTTCCGAACCTAGAATGTAGAGAATAAAGATTCTAAGTGAGCAATACATTGTTACAGTACTTTGTGTTCTTTTTTTTTTTACCTGAGAAAAATTGTCCTGTTAGGGCCTTGATTGACATTTGAAATCAAATGCACTTTAAACATTTTATTCAATCTCTAACCTCCCTTGGGCTGCTAACAGAGACTCTGCATAGACCCCTCAATGTAGGCTGTGAGAGCAACACCTGCGGAACTCACACAAAAGCCCTGCCTCCTCCACCACACCCAGCCTCGGGCTCGTCCCAGTGGAGAAGACAAGGCCTTTGGTGGCCGGTGGCCAAGTCCAGACCTGCTACCTCTCTGCCAAAGGACTCCGCTTATCACCCGTCGGGACCTTCCTCCATGAATGGGATCGTCTGGGAGTTTAGAGTAGTTCAGAAGCTACCTGGGCTGCACTTTATCGAGCATCTTCTCATAGAACCAGGTAAGAACAGGGTCCAAGGCTGAGAATGAGCCACCCAAAAAAGTCCCTGCACCGGACCTGCTAGAAGACCTAATGGTCACCAAGAATCCAAGTCATCTTGTCAGCTGGACACGGAACTCTCTGGACTCCTGGAGCGAACAGGTAGCAAGTGTTCCTACACAACGGGACGTCTAGGGGCCTCACTCTCGCTTTGCCGTGGATTTGCTACCCCGACATCTCTCTGCATCACTTGAAAGATGGTGCCACCTTCTTCCTGATTCATTCGTAAGTCACTGAAAAGACCCAAGTGCTAAGAGCTCTACTTCGGTCTGATGTGCAACCAACGGGGACCACACGCATGTTCTAATGAATGCTAACTAATCAACACTTATGGTCATTCTGTTTTGAAGGCCACCTGTCACCAGTTAGTACAGAAACAAATATAAAGAATTAGTCCCCAAACCTATTGTTAAACCTGACTACAAGTTCACGGGCCTGAAAATACAAACATCAGACGCAGCACAGAAGACAATTCGACCTTCCTTGGGGAAGATGTGGACGAGCCCTCCCCAGTAAGCTTAGTGGCAGGAGTAAAAAGTGACTGCGTGTCCCCATCAGCTCCCACGCGTCAGAGGCATGACCTCATTCTCCTAGAAGCCACGGCTTCCTTATGCGTGGCAACCCCTCCCCACCGCCCGCCTGGAAATAGAAGTCCAAAGGTCGCAACCTTTCCGCCTGGCAGTGCGGATGGCAGCGAGCCACACACACACACGCGACTGCCCTTGGCTTTTGTACTGACACCTCCGCTGACAATTCCAGCTGTGGCCAAGGCAGCCTCGTCTTGGCCTCGTCGAGGCACTGAGGGGCTGCTCGCTGGCCTCCGATGGCATCGCGGCGTACTTTCTGGCCTTCAGCAAGAACGCCAGCTCAGCCTCGCACCCCTAACCGATTCATTAACTGTTTAGGATCTTCCTAACACTTCTGGATTTAAAAAAAAAAAAAAATCTTAAAATTAAAGAACTGCGAAGCAACTCACTCTCTGTGTCTGAGTAACTATTTTTCGGCGTCCTTCATCCTGGTTGAAGCACGGCCTCTCTCTGCTGGCCTCAGACCCCCAGGCCAGGGGGTGGGGTGTCCTCTATCAAAACCCTCCCTGACTGGGGATGGAGGTGGCTAACGGGCTTCTCTTGGATAAATACTGTTCCACACCCAGGAGCGATTAAGGGTGGAAGCTCAAAAAGAGGCAGGACCGTGATCCATGTCACAGATTCAAAACTTTTGAAAAACAGAACAGTTTTTACATTAAGGCAAGGGATCTGATCTCTGGAAACAGGCAATGGAATCAAATTCTGACTTCCATGAGTAGACAGGTCCCTCTCCTGTTCGACTCAGATGTATATCAGAGATACTTACATCTGTCTCTCTTAACTGAACTTACGGAAGTAGAAAATAGGGAAACCATATCGTTCGAATTTAATTTTGGTGGCTTCAACCACTTCCCCCAGGAAAGCCTTCCACCCTGGCCACTAAGTAGGAAAATACCACTTTTATTCCCTGTGATCTCTGGTGAGAAGCCTGTAACTAGAACCCCAAAAAGCAAAGTCACTTTCAGTTGGAACAGTTCAGCCCCAGAAGGACCCGGGCCACACTGAATGGCGAGCACCCAAACAACCCCCCTCCCTTGTGCACAAAGCACTCCTCACAGGACGGCCTGCCTCGGCAGCCCCGCGTGTAGAGCTCAACTGAGGCTCTATCCTGGAAACACCGGGCCTGGCCCTTCCAGCACACGGCTCTCCCAAACTTCCTCCCCTGCCTTGCCTTCCCCCAGGGGAACTGCCAGGGACGAGGCACCAGCGAACACCAGCTCCTGGGTGTTACCAGCTCTCTCAACGTGTTAAATCTGAGTTGGGCCTTTCCCAACAGCAGCAGCTCCCTACAACTCAAGAGCCTGGCCCCCATCCCAAGCTGCTGGAACCAGAGGTGAGGTCCAAACGTCTGCATCTCTGTTCCGAGTCCAGGTAATGTCGCTGCTGGTCAGGGACCACACTGAGGACCACTGCCCTCAGCAACCTGAGTGGTTTCTGGGGTTGTCCTGAGTCCTGAACGCTGCTTGCAACATTAAAGCTCAGCATGCCTTTTGTTCAGGGACAACTGCAGCCTCTGCCAGACCTTCAAAGCAAGAATGCCAACTCAGTGTTGAGCATGACGGGCCCCCAGGACGTGGCGCCCTTGGACGCCCCAGCCAGCGGTGCGGAGGCAGCCGTCTTTATCTGAGCAAGCGCTCACTTGCCGAACTCCTGTCTGTTGCATCTTTTAGAAGACAACACTCAGGGGAAAGAAATCCCACCAGAGTTGAAGCGGCCTGGGGAACGGGACATGGCCACCTGACACACATCAGCAGTTGTGTCCTCGTAAAGGCGTGACGTTCCCAAACCCTCCTGAAATCTATTCCTGTCACCTCTCTGATCCAGAACTGGTTCCCGGGTGTGCAATGCCCCAAGGTGTGTGTTTTCCATCACTGCTCGTCAATTGTTTGCCTTTCTAATGAAGGCAACTCGTCTGTCCGTTTAGGAACGGCCACGCGCCTGGGTAGTTCTTGCATGTGCTGACCGAGTCTGTGTGCCTGGTACGAGGTACCAGTGTGCGAATCCGGCAAAACGCTAACTTAACTGAAAAACAAAGTACTGACTCACAACTTGTTCTTGATGTCACCCCTGCCTCGATGAACATTTGGCCAAATACACTGTGTATAATGACAAGCGCTGAAGCTCTCTGGAGCATGGCAAAGGTTTCAATTTCTTAAAGCTTCCACCATAATAGGTCTCATGGCAAATTTTGGAAAACATATTTCTCGTTATAATAAGCCCCTTTTAAACTGCCACTAAACACCCTAAAATCTCTTAGGCTCCTTAATAAATATAAGTAATGCCACACACACACACACACACGCACACACGCACAAACACACACAGAAATCCTGATTTATTCCCTGCTTCTCATACACAGTTGGCATCATTCTACTGAAAAAGCAACAGTGGTGACTCCAAAAAAAAATGTTTAGAATTTAATTATAAGTGTGTGTTAATCTGAGTAACTTAAGTACAGAAAAGAGTTAGTATACCACAAGCATTTTCTACACTTTTATTTTGTGGTGATTGTGAGACAAACACAGTCCAAACATTAGACTTCTCGTCCTCCCTCCTGAAGACCATCTGACTCCACAGCTCATGCACCCCAAGTACAGCAGATGTTGTGCTGGGACAATGGCTTCGCCAGGATTCCAGTTAACCCTTCTGAATCTCTCTCATCTCTGAACAAAAACGCCACACATACATGTGGTTGGGAGGCGAGGTCGTCTTCACACTCACCACCAGGGGGGGTGCGGGAGCACGAGAGCCTCACAGCCCTCCTCCGACGCCCGCCTCGCCTGAATCCGGATCCTAACCTGGTCCCAGAAAGGGCGTCACAAGCTGGCGCTCGGTCCCGTGCTGAAGGGTCTCTAATGAACACTTACAAGCACGTGTGCTTCCGGGCCACCTCTAACAGGGCCGTGCAGGTCTCTGCGAGAGCTGGATCTTCTGGTTCGGCACTTCAATTTATCCCTATTCTTCGCCTACACTCTCAGACCATCTCTGAGTCAGTCTCTCCCAGGCAGGTGACTCGCTCCCTAACACGTTAGGTGCTCGAGGAGGCGGGGTCACCGTTTCAGCCACGAGGTGCTGCCTTTTCAGCTCAGGCCGCTGCAGGCCAGAAGCCTCAGCCCAGGCCCGTGCACCTGCGAACTCCATCAGCCCAGGACCCGGCACAGAGGGCGCCAAGTTGCAGCCCCGGTGAGCCGGCCTGTCAGAAAGCACCTGCAGGGAACAGAGGCCCCGGGGGAGGAGCACCTTCTCCTAACGATTCCTGTAGCCGGAAGAGAGGTCCAGCCTGGGGACTCCCAGGGCAATGGAGGGGGAGGCGAGAGCAGCACAGCTGAAGTGCCATCGGGTGTGCACCTCTGACACACCCGGCACCCCAGTGCACGGGACTCCCACCCCACACCCACACGGACACACACGGACACGGACACACACACACACACACACACCCACACACACGCACACGATATGTGTTCCCAGCCCAGCGATGACTTAGCACCTCACTGCCCGGAGTCCCTTCTGTGACAGACATGCATGTGTAAGTGCACACGCACGCCCGCCCTGCTCCGTGACAGTCCTGGGAGCGCCTGTGATCAGGCAAGAAAGGGAGGCCAGAGAGGCCATGCTGAGCCCTCCGTGTGGGGCTGTCGGCAGCACCTAGTGTTCCCAGGGTTCCCAGCGCTGGACGAGACCCTCCTACCTCCGCCCGCCCCGCCAGTCACTAAATCCATCCTGGTTGTCTAGCTCAGTTTGTAAACAATTCTGAACCAATCCCTTGGTCACTTTCCTGGGGCTTGGTTCCCTCTAGCTCTAGAATGAAGGGGAGACACACCCTGTTTGATCTTACAGAAGAACAAAAAGGATTAACGGGAGAGTGTTTAAAAGTCAGAGGAGCCCCCACTCTGTGGCCGTCTCGCAGGTATGTACAGTGAGTCCACCAGCCCCACACACAGTGAACCAGCACAACCTCCTGCCGCCGTATGTACAAAGGTCTGAGAGTGAATGGACCGGCCACCGTTCCTTGCTCGGGGCAAGCGGTGGCCTCTGCAATCTTCTTCGCTAAGTCACTACAAAGCGTCAGTGTCAATCATTACCCTCTCCAGGTCCTGCCGCAGGTGAGTGAACAGCTGCAGCCTCCTAAACAAGACATCTTGCTCCCGCTTCGCTAGATTGTCCTCTTCGTCTTTCTTTGGAGTGATCAGGGGCTTGTTGAAGTTGACCTTCCTCTTCAGCTTCCAGTACTGGTACAGGAAGTCCACCACCTCCTCGGGCAGCCGCAGGGCCCTGGCGACGTCCAGCAGGTTGACGAAGGTGTAGAACTCGTCCTCCAGCTGCTGCAGCTTCTGCTTCCGGACGCTCACCCGGTGGGCCTCCTCCTGATTCTGCTCGAGGCTGGCCAAGGGCTCCAGCGGGCTCCGTGGGGAGCACTCGGGAGCCCCGTTCTCCTGAGCGGCCCCCTCCCCGAGGCTCTCCTCGGGTTTCCTGTGGGAGCTGTGCTTCGGGCAGTAGGACTTGAACTTGACCTCATCGTTCTCCGCCAGGATGGTCTTCATCTCCAGGCCCCGGTCGAAAGCACAGGTCACGTGGAAGGCTGTGCGGCAGTTCTTCACAGAGCACTGGGGAGGACACGCAGAGAACGAGAGGAAAAGATGGTTACGGAGGGCAGTGACAAGCCCCTTGGTGCCACGCTCCCCCGGACACACGTGCACAAGGGCTGCACTGCCAGCGTGTGCCGTGGGCGTCGCCCGATTAACCCTGCAGACCCGGTCAGGTTCTAAACAATGCTTGGCAGTTAAGGAAAAGCGTCAGACGAAAGGTTTTGTAAACCGAACCCTAACTCTCTTAGAAAAGTAACTACACCCCAATCTCCTCTCACAGTGGACACGGCTACACAATCGGCCTGTGAACTCAGGTGGCCCAACACTCAGGTTACACGCAAAGAGCATGTGCTCGGTGTGCAGCGTGCACGCTGGGGCATTCATTTGGTTCTTCTTCAGATCTGAGCTCTCTCGGTGTTTACACGGGAAGCCTGAATGGTAAGAATCTCCGCAAGAAGAATGACTAGTCGGAGCTTTTAATGGACCCTGACTCCTCACTCATGTCCAGCCAGGCTGAGCCCCAGCACAGCTGGGGAAGTGAGTGGCAGGTGGCAGCTTTCCTCCAAGCAGCCAGGGGCTGCTCAAGATGAGGAAGGCGAATTAAAAACCCCTGGAGAGTAAGAACGAAATCAAAAACGAAAAACCCGCAAGACAAGGAGACCCCAGCCCAGGAAGGACCAGCAAGGAAGCCGGTCGGGGGCAGAAGGCTCTGGGCAGCGGAGCGGCGCGGCGCTGAGGGCCTGTGCGGCCCGGCCTGGCGGTGCGGCCGCTCCCCGCGGCGCCTGGAACAGACCGCGGGGGCAGCAGAACCCTGAGGAACCTGCTCCCGCGGGTCGGGGAGGGTGACGAGAGGCCAGGGGTCACCGGGCTGCGCGGCTCCAGTTCAGTGCCTTGGAGGAAGACAGCGAGCCAGCAGCCTGGCGGGAGGGAAACGACTCCCCTCTCCCCGTCTGATCTCGCCAGGCGAAGGCCTGGAAGAGGTTCCCGCGCTGACGGAAGTCAGTCCCTTAAAAGCAGCACTGTGCTTGCGAGGCCAAGTGACGCTGGCTCGCAGGGGAGCAGAACCAGGTGGCCCTGCGCCAGCTGAGAAGTTTCAACTCATTCACCAGACCCCGAATCCACAGCCCCTGAATCCACTGCAGTTGGGGCTTCCCCCCTAATCGTGTCGGTATTCAAGAGGTGACTCACTGCCATTCACGATGTCTCCCATTATTACAAAGTCTCTTTTACCAAGTGCAGAAAATTCAGCTCCCTTCACCGTTCCGTCATTATCAACACTTAAAGCACATGAACAGAAATCTGTAATTTCATCTATAAATAACCTCAATTCCAAGAAATGTGTGAAATCAGCGTCAGTGGCAGAACACACACACACACACACACACACACACACACACGCACACGCACACGCACACGCACACGCACACACACCTGGCCAGGGTCACAGGGTGCCCCTCCCTTTTAGCACCCAGCCAAGTAGGAAGTACAAGTGGGAGCAGACGACGAGGCACTATCCGTGTTTGGCTTAAACTGCACTTAACCCAGGCCCTCCGGCCTTGAGGAGGAACGGGCTGTGGCGGGATGTTTATACAGGACTCTGTAAGGACGCCAAATGGCCTTCCTTTGGGTTTTCCGATTCAGGTTGACTCAGCAAACAGATGTTACAGAAACGTCAACCAGAGCCTTCACAGCTGCAGACATTTCAGAGAGGAATTCTTTAATAAAACTGGTCCATTCTGTGAAGATATGAAAAATCATCAACTTTCTCTGGCCTCTTCTCCTTCAAATGAATGTTCAGGGAGAAAGAGGTCAGCGGCAACCCTGGCTCCTTTCTAAAGGGAACAGACCCTTTGTAGACACCAGGTGAGGACCGGGACTGGCCTGCCAGGGCCAAGACGCAGAGTCTGCCCTCCCAAAATATGAGGTGACTTGGAAGAATGAGCTCCATTGTCCTGGGTTTGCCACAGCTTGCTGCTTTCCTGCAAACCTTCGCAGGGGTCTGCACACACACAAACTCTAATGCCTTTTTTTACTTTGAAGCTTTTAAAACATTTCTCTTCCATTTTCTCCCAATACGACTTCTCAAGCCAAAGGCTTTTGTCATGTTTTAGTTTTAAGCAGATTCTATTCACATACAAAAATCTGCACTATTTTCAAGGTCCACGGCCAAATCCCACCAGCTGTCTCCTGCCTCACCCTCCGAGTGTTTGTTAGTCGGGATTCTTGGACATCATAAGTGATAAGGAAGGAAAGCAGAACTACTTGGCGTATAAAATGAAAAAATTTTAAACCACCAGTCAGTGGGTACCTTAACAAAAGAAATATTTATCAGCTAAAATATAAACTGGTTTTGCCAAATGAGGTCATTTCTTTAAAACCCAGGACTGGCCGTTTGACCAAGCTCCTGGAGTATGTGCTGAGCTGTTGCGTTTACTGCATCGAGAGAGAAGCCACCCTTGAATGGCACCTCTGCTCCAAATATGATGAAGAGACCGAGGGAGAGCCCGTGGCCCTGGGTTGGTACCTCCCGAAGCGCCAGGCTGACCCTCAGTGCCAATGTCAGCCACACAGCATCGGCAGGCCTTGTGGAGCAGCTTCAGTGCCCTGAAGGCATGACTGCCTGGCGACGCCAGCAACCGAAGCCCAATAAGTAACTGCTCAGGTGGAGTTTTAGACATGAGAAGCAGCATGCCATCTATGTTCCCGCCTTAATCCGGTCTACTTTAAGGTCTTCTATACCTGTCTGTGTGTGGACAAATGCAAGCAAAAATTTACATACAAGCCACACACACACACACACACACGCACACGCACGCACAGCCAAAAAGAACCAGATGATCTCCAGACTGTGTTCAAATAACAGCTTCTGCAGAGAATGCGCAGTGCAGTGGGTGTCCCTCCAGCCAGTCAGTGCTCTAAGGAGCCTGTTTCACCAGACGCGAAAGCATCAGCACGCCGGCGTGGTGTCGCACAGGGTGCGGCTAAGGCCTGACGCCCCATGCATACGCCTCGGACACCAGCGGTGTCAGGGGCAGCCAGAGGCGGGTCTGCTGCTCAGCACCGTAAATGGATGAGGGCGGCCGACCCCGGAGTGTAG
>NW_006440645.1:7972779-7977745 GCF_000325575.1 Pteropus alecto | reverse complement strand
AGTGGCTTCTGTGGGAAGAGCTGCGCTGCCAAGCTGGGAGCAGGGAAGCAGTAGCCAGAGACGAACCAGGATGTCCCTGCAGCTCACGCGGGCTCCGAGCTGCCCTGATTGCTAAAGCCAGGGTTCCGGCTACACCGGAAACAGCACGCCAACCAAAGGGGTTCGTCCTGGCTGGAGTCATCCACCCCTCAGCACCCTCGTGAGAGCTGGCAGACCCCAGGCCTGCCTCCTGGACACAGAGCCCTCGCCGCCCCACGCCCTGCAACACGGGGAGGGGTGAGCCACCCCGCCTAAGCCGGTTACCTGGATGGAGGCCCCGAACTTCTCGTTGCAGAGGCTGCACACCAGCGCCCACCGACTGCTGGGGATGTGAGACACCTTCGTGATGGGCTCCATCTTCTCGGGGCTGCCGATGCTCACCTGGGCCGGGAGACAGCGGGGCGGGGCGGCGGGCTGTCAGACAGGCAAGGCTGGGCGCGGGCGGCCGAGACTTAGCGATCCGTCACTCTCCGGCGCCCCTCAGACAGGACAGTGCGAGGCCGCCTGACCTCCGAGGACAGGCAGACCCCGCTTTAGAGCGCCAGGCAGCGTGGGGGCCGGTCCCAGGCCCACCCCCCTCCACGCGCCCAGGAGTCATCCCTGTTTATGACACACTCAGATGAGCAGACGTTCACTTCGCACCTGAGTGTCTGACAACAAAACACCCAAGTATCGGGCCGAGGCCATGTACTGCACCTCTGGCCGACGAAACCAGTGGTAGGACTGAAAAGCCATCTTAAATATATTAAAATAGGTTGTCGACAATAGAGTAAGTCAACATGAGCTAATTTTAATCTCTCAGTAAAGAAAACTGTTCTCTTCAATCCGGAAAGGTTACTACATTCTGAGTAGAAAATTGCCAAGATGAGGAAGTCGTCTGCGCATGTGGCCTGGGTCGCTGGGCCAGATTCCTATCAGTACCAAACCACGAGGTCCGGTGTTACCAAGACCCCAGGCATGAAGCCGCAACCCAAACTGTCCCCAGGTAATTTTCCTCAGTAGGAAAATGGACCAAAAATTACACACAAAAAATGCTGAAATCTGAACGACAAATGATATTCTCACAGTGAGCCATGCAAATTAAATTAGTCAAGGTCTGGGACTTGAAATAAATTAGACCAGACCTGAAATTTAAAAGGTTGAGGCTAAGAAAGAATTTTAATAAAAATCACAAAAATGTGACCTAGAGCAGAAGCGCTGTAACCATGGCGGTGTCGCGTGTACAGCTCGCCAGGCGCAGGAGTCACAGTCAGCCCTGGGGGAGGACACGGCCGCACCCCGGCCACAGCTGTGAGGCTGCAGGTCTGCTCCGGGGAGCGTGTGTCCGCAGAGGGAGGGCTGGTGTGACAGATATCCGCGGCCAAGTCTGACCACCACTACCAAGAGTCCTATTCACTGCTGCTTCCGGTCAACGTTCCCACAGACGTATGTACCACAATGAGACAACAGTGTCAGGAGAAAAAGCGACAGCAACGGTCACTTCCCTCATTCGCTACAGCTTCTCTTATTCATGGGGTCCCACCTCCACCCCAGCTAAAAGCCAGAATCCCGAGCTAAGCGACTGTGAAGAGCCACACCTACCTCGGGGATCCACAGAGCACAACTGACGTGGACCCACTTGGTCCCACTGCGGGTGGGCTTCATGGCTCCGCCCTTCTTGGGACACAGCAAACACTTTGGCTGAAGCCCCAGGGCACACGTCCGGCACAGCCAGCTGCCCTCTGGGACCTTGAGGATTCCATAACAGGCCTGGTAAAGCCGCGGCAACACCCCAAGAAAAAGAGAGAAAGGGAAAAAAAGGTTCATTTCTCCCATTGCATCTATGAATTTGAAAACACCATTTGAACAGCATAACCAGCAAAACAGAGGCCCTCCCAGGTCCACCTGTCCACATCGCCAGGACCCTTTTTCCCTGCAGGAAAAACGGCAGCAGCCGCCCAGCCGTGTCTGAGACCGGTGGGCACGACACACACTTATCTACCACAGGCTGGATGTGAAAACTACTTGACAGGAAGGTGTGCAAAACATCTGCTTTGCTGTGTTGCTGCGGACACCCACCCATCTCTATGAACTTTCTAGGTGCTGAGCAGGAAATCCTCAAAGCACTACACAGGGCTAAGCGGGGGCACCTGGTCCTCTCTGCTTTCTGATGGGGGTGGGATACAAAGTGAGGAGAAAAAACACGAAACGGCTAAGAGTCTTGCAAAGCTATTACACGAGGCGGCAATGAAAACGGGACGCACAAGGAGACTCACGCTAAGGAGCATCCTCGTTCGCAAACTGAGGAAACGCCACTGGCCAGGCCCCGACGCCCTCCCCGTGGACACAACAGGCGCAGAAAGAAGCATGAGACTTTCTGGACAAAGAGAATTTGGTTTTCTTAGCTGATACTTAAAACAAAGCCTGCTTTGCACAGGAAGGCAAAATTACACAAGACAGCAAAATCGAGGCTTTTACAACTAAAGTCACTAAGATGGTTCAAAGAAAGAAAAGGCAAAAGTTAAGTGAAGAAACAAAACCAGGATGGACCAGGAGCACATTCAGACCTTCTAAAAACACCGCACTGTTCAGAGCTTTATCCTTAAATGAACTACAAGTCAGGAAGCCGAGAGACACAGTAACACAGCTCCGATTCTCCAGACAGGAAAAACACAGCCGCTGAGCAATCTGAATACCCAGGACGCAAGAAGAAACCACAAGGACGAGAGCTGAGCGAAGTTAAGCAGCTAAGACTGGAGCTCAGGAGTGCTCTGTCGGTGCCACTGATGAGCCACTGATGAGCCACTGTCAACACAGACTTACTGGGGAAAAAAAAGTTCATAGACCTCAATGACATTATCACAGTTTCAAACACTAAAAGTTTCTATCAGGCTTTATCTAGAGAAAGTCACAGTTGAGGAGATAATATTTTTACTGGAAAAACAAGTCTAAACAAAATTAAAAGATTAAATGAAGTATGCCTTAAAGTCAAGCCATGAAGAAAAACACAAAAGAAAAATGAACCACAAGGAAATGTTAAGAAAAAGAGGCCACGTGGGGTATGGCGAAAAGAACAGAAGACCAGGCGCCCAGAGAGCCCGAGGTCCAGCTCCGTCCAGCTCCGTCCAGCTCCGCCACTAAGCCACAGTGGGGCCTCGAACAGCCCGCCCCAGTATCAGTTAACTCACTTATGAAACTGGGGCTCTGAGTAGTTTTCACGCAGAATCCTTTTTCTCAACAAAATTTTTCTCAGGAAGAAAAATGAAATGGCATCCAAGTTAATACCACCAGCAACAAAAAAAGCTACCATGGCAGTCACAGGGCTTATGATCATGACACCACAACACGACAGGGATTCTCCCCAGGGAACTTCCCGGACAGTCTGAAAACCCAGAGCTCCAGGATGAGCTCCGGGATGAGCTCCGGGATGAGCTCCGGGATGAGCTCCGGCATGAGCTCCGGGATGAGCTCCGGGATGAGCTCCATCCAGCACGGCTAAAGCGAGAGACCGAGTCTCAGTACCAAACCTCTCGCCAGGGTGACCTGGGACAGGGACACAGCTGGTAAAGTCTTCAGGCTGAGAAACCGTAAGGCAGATACATTATAAAGAAAACAACAATCAGAGAACTTCATGGAGCAAACTTGAATCTTCTTCCCGAGAAAGTCACGCGAGCAACCTCCACGTGAGTCTGTTTCACATCTCAGCGTCAACAGGTGAATTCAAAGAAAACAAGTCAGAAAAGCCTTTTAAACCCGAGAGTGCATGTGAACGTGTGTCCCCACAGAAACCCAAGTTACTTCAATAGTGCGTTAAAAAAAATTAAATAAAAGAGGTGAGACTGTCACAAGCTTTTAAATCACCCAGTGCCCGTCCTTACTCAGGGGCAAGGGTCCACCCTTGACGGGGGGCGCGAAGTCACCCTCCAGGAAAGGGGTCTCTCCTCGTCTCGAACAGCTCCGTTTACATACTGACACGACAGCACATGTTACAGTTTGACAGTATCCCCCAAAACTATGCTAAAGCCCTAACCCCAGGACCTCGGGATGTGACCTTGTTTGGAACACCTGTCGCTGCAGGTGTAATGAGCTAAGTAAGATGACGTCGCTCTGGGGTGGGGTGGGCCCTAATCCAGTCTGACCGGTGTCCTTATAAGACGGCACAGGGAGGACGCCATGTGACAACTGAGGCAGAGTGAGAGCTGTGCAGTCACGAGTCAGGGAACACCAACCACTGTCAGCAAACCCCCAGAAGCCAGGAGAGGCAGGGTGGCTTCTCGGGGAGGTGGCCTTGCCAGCACCCAGCTTTCAGACTTCTGGTCTCCAGAACCGCAAGACAATGCGTTTCTGTTTAAGCCACCGAGTTTGTGGCGCCTTGTTATGGCAGCCGAAGGAAACTAATCCAGCAAAGTAACCACCCTGTCAAGAGGGTTTTTCCCCCGGTGTTCTTAATACCTAAACTCAAGCTGCTGGAACAGGGCAGAGGTTTAAGTAAACCTGACTTCTACAGGCAGGAATAAAAACATTACATGAAGGAAGAAGAATCCCACAGGAGTCTATTCTTCTGGTTGTAAAAGTAGCAGGACGCACTGCAAATGTGGCCAGAGCCGCCAGGAACAGAAAGCGCTGCCCGAGGGCGCACGTCGCAAGTTCGCGCAGACCAGCGGGCGCGCGGCCCGTCTGTGGGGCGCCTCCCTGCGCAGACGGGCTCAGGCCCCAGGTGGCTTCTCTCTGGGCCTCGCTGCCCACATACCTGGTGCACGCAGATGTTGCATTTGTCACAGAACACCATCTCATTGCCATCCTCACCATCGGGCGACTGGCAGACGTCACACACGACGTCTTCATCATACTCGATCCCCAGGCCCTCTTCGGTCTCTATGGCATGATTCATATTGTCGTAGCATCGCTGCTCAAACTCCTCCAGGACCCTCTCCATGGTGTACTCGTC
>NW_006440645.1:7963229-7972753 GCF_000325575.1 Pteropus alecto | reverse complement strand
CTTTAATAAATCCATGCTAATAGTATTATCAGACAGTATCAGGATTTTTAAGATGTATAAATAACTTACAATGAGTAAATAATACTATAAATAAGCCCATCCTGAAAACCCCAAATATTTTCTGGTGAATGCCTCTCAGATCCTTTCAAGAAGGTCTTTGAATTAAAAGGCAGGAAGAGTCTCTCAGGCCAAGAGTCTGTTCCCCGGGGTCAGACACTGAAGATGCAGTGTTGGAAGTAGAAAAGAAAAAAATAAACACCAAAGGGGTTCGCGGACGCTACAGACACACGCTGTTCAGCTGCCATTTCACTACAGCATTATACGTAACGGCGAACATGGAAGTGACTTCACAGTCACGACCCCATGTTACCATTTGGTGTTTTTTTTGAAAACATTCTTTACTTGCTGCTTAAAGCGGTGCTCTGAAAACAGACTGCACTGTGAGCGCTCCAGTGTTTTTAACTGGTCAATCCCTCCCCACCCTCTAAATTTACTAAGTCGAGAGGGACACTTAATCAAACACATGAAAGGCCAAAACACAAGGAATGTCTGAAGCAAAGGAGACAGCTCATTGTGAATCAAATAAGACGCATTCTTATGCAAGAATGATCAAAAATACATTTCCAGTGGTTATCGTGGTTATAGCCAGTGGTAGGATGAGACTTCTGTTTTCTTCCATTTGTGGATATAGTCCAAACTTCCTACAATGAAAATACTCATGCAGAAATAAAAAAAAAAATAAAAAAATAAAAAAAACAGATCGCAAGAAACATTCAGACAGAACACAAAGTGGCAAGAAACAACAGAAATGTCGTTGGAGCTGACGACGATTTTGTGCATTATGGTAGACTTAAAACCATCAAACTAACACTTCTCCAGTTTTGCAAAACTTGAAGAACAAAGGCTGTGATAAGCCCTGAACACATATTTCAAAAAGCCACCTATCACCGCCCACCCCGTTTAACCGGGAGACAGCTTCTTCGTGGCTGAGCACCTTCATCTCGGTTCCTCCCACCAGCTGTGGAAACACCACTCGCTGGCTTTGAAAATACAATCCTATGCCCTGTAACTAATCTTTACCATTAAAAAGACCAATAAAAGCACATGTTCGATTTATGTTACACAGTGCGTAATCTGTCCTGCCAAAGTACTGGGTACCGCCTTTCGAGCTGACGAGTTAGCCTAGTAGTCATCGCTGAGCCATTCAAAAGGGCCAAGAGTCGCTAGCTGTATCCTCTGCCTTAACATAGGACACTCGGCAGTCAAGGGTGTTACCTGATCTTTACAAAGCAGAACTTTATAATTAATATGTGAACCTGAAACAGCCTTCAGTTCCAAGAAAAGCTTTGAAAACTTTGAAATAGATAAAACAAGCCCCTGGTCTTACTAACGCCCTGGCCACCAACACTTAAAAGCACGGACTATGAGGAAGGAAATCTGCTTTGTCTGTCAAGGAGAAAACCGTTCCACTGGCCCAGTCCACCCTTTCGCTCCCGTTCGGCAGGCTGGTGGCAGTGCAGCGACAGCAACTAGCATGTGCCAGGCCCTGTGCTGGGCTCGGCCGGTGACCCAAAACAAAACCACAGGCTCTGGCCCTCAGGGCTTTGAAACCTACCCCTAAATATTTTGTAAATGCTGACTATGTGCTAGACTCTGAACAGGTGGCCCATGCTGCCACCCGCCACCCTGGACCCACGGCACAAATGCCAATTAACCCAAACTGTTTCTCACTCCGGGCCCAATGTGACTACATTTCAGGTGACCCTTAGCAACCAGAGCGCAGCAGGAGGATGAAACCTGTGTGCCATCCCGGCCTCGAGCCCAGAAGATTCAAGTAAATGAGGTGCAGAAGCTCCGATCTCCACACACATGAAAATGAGAAACGTACAGAGCAGAGATGGCGACGGACAGGGCACGCGGCCAGAGCAGAGGAAAGCACGAAGGAAAAGCACTCGGGCGTGGGGCGGGACTCAAGGAGAATCAGTGCGGGGGAAGCTGCGTGCTGGGTTGAGGACGCGGTGAGCCTGGCAGGAGCGCCGTTCTCCCAGAGAAGCGGCAGCCGAGCTGAAGGGGCAGGAGCACCACGGCCCCTCCTGAGGTCTGCGGGAGTCGCTTCGATTCTCGGGCTTCAGTTCCCTGCTTCCACGGCTGGGGGACCGTCCCTCACGACCCCGCCACCATCTTCTACGAGCTACCTGCAGACCCGCGTCCATCAACACGTCTGCCACGGCCGGACGAGCTGTCTACAAGAGCCCAGGATTCTGAGACTGACTTCCCCGGGTGATAGGTGCTTCTACTACTCACCTGCACACCTAAAATTCTTCTCTATTCATCATTAGTTAATAAAATAATAGAATCCACGGTCTCTCACCCATCTCCTTAAATTCCTCATTGGTCAGCTCCAGCCACGCAGCGTCCATGTCATTGAGGTCGTAACGACACACACTGTCGGCCAGCGTCCGGATGTCCACGTAGCCCAGCTCTGGGGGCTCAGAGCCCGAGGAGACGATGTATTTCTTGGGCCTGATGAACACGAGGGGTTTCTCTTCAGACACAACCCTAGTTATCCAGCAAGAAAACAAGCAGCCGGGTCACCCTTTCTGCCGCACAAAAGGAAGTCTGTCAGGAGGCCCCAAGTGAGCCTCTACCTCCACCCCCAAACCCGGGTCACCGCCAGGTTAATGGGCTTAAAGCCCTAACGTCACTGCTGATGAAAGTAAGTGGGGGGTCGTGTCAGTGCCCCAAACAGAGACGCGTGTGAAAATACTGCAGAGGTCTCCGAAACCAGCTGCTTCTTCCACTGGCTTCTCCAGACACCGCTGCGCCCTGCCGCCACCTGCGACAGCGGCCGCTCTGGGCTGCTGGCATCACCGAAGCACTCGCCCGCTAAGTGTCGAGGGTTAACGATTAAATCACTTTCCGCCAACCAGGCCCTCCCGCCCCTGCTGGAGACCAAGCGCCTGGTCCCAAAGAGCAAGGGTGGCCATGTGACACAGCAAGCACAGCAGACGCTGGGAATCCGGGGGGGCTGTCAGCTCTGTCTGACTTGGACAGTGCTCAGATGTGTAAGAATCAGACTCTGAGTCAAGCCAAGGATTTTCGCCAACACACACTTAGAATCTGGGGACAGGGGCACGAGCTCCCTGTCCTCCTCGTCCTGCCGCCGTCTGCCAACCTAACACCTGGAGAAGTGTCGCCTTCCGAACCCCATCAAAGGCCACCACGGCGTATGAGATCGAAACCCCCCACCGTGGGACAAAGGGCCAGCCCTCTTCCTAAACGCAAAGGCCCGGCACATCCGCACAGCCCCTGCCCGTGTGCCGGGGCAGTCTGCGTTAACGTTGAGCGTCCGGAGTCTGTCAGGGGACGTCCACCACCCTCGCCATCGCCAGTGATTCTATCGTCAGGACACTGAGATGGGCAAACGGAAGTTATTTCTCCTACTCAAGCAAGAGCAGGGTTTCAGCGGGGGACGCCCGTAAACCATGCTGCCGCTTACTTCTGTTGTGCCGGGCTCCCAAATGAGGGAGCGACTCCGCGAGTCATTCCTTGGCTTGCCAAGGCCGAACAACTGGGTGCTGGGCTCCAGACGCAGGCTCTAAGGCACACACACTATTCATCCCGCAGTGACACAGTGCACCCACGGGCCAGGAGTCTGGTTCATGGAGGCCATACGATTTGTCATTTAAACCTACAAATCTACATGGACATTCGTCACAGAGATCCCAAAACAGCAATAATCAAATTCATTCATCTCAAGTGCCTGAAGTCACAGAGTGGGTACAGTTGATCCACACTCAGCAGTGACGAAAGAGCCGTTTCACAAAGCAGGCAGCTGACTTGAGGACACAGCGGAGGAGCCAGGTGCTGGCTGAGCAGAGAGGATGCTCAGGCCTCTCTTCCTGCGAGGAGCCCCAGGTCGGCAAAGCTGGACGGCAAGGAAAAGAGCAAAGTGGCCACAGCTCTGTGCTGAGGCGGGCCATCGAGGACCCGGTTCTCGGCAGGACATGTGGTTTGTCCTAAGTCCAGAGGAAGCCCCGCCGGAACGACTGGCAAAGTCCACCTGGGAGACCCCTCTCAAAGCTCCCTCTCCACACCCCTAACCTGCCAGCCTCCTCCAAGGGTGCGGTGACCACCAGAGGACCCAGGATGCCACCCTTGCCGGTGCCCGGCGAGGCACATGCAGGAGAAGAGGTGTGAACATCCACACTTCCCTCCCATGGCCAGACACTCCCCAGTACGTCTTGGAATCTGGCCCTCCTCCCCGGGGAGCAGCGCCCCCCGACGACGGCTGCCACGTTCAGTTCAGAGGCCCGCGGCCCTCCAGCCACCCGCTCTGGGCCGGGAGCACGTCTCTGCCGTGCTCCTGCGTCTGCTCGAGGCCTCACGGCACCGCTCCTCTCAGGCACCTGCCGTCAGGGTGGGAAAGCGGAACTTCCGTCCTCGGGGCACGTCTACCTGGCCACAGGCTGAGGGATGGTCCCCGGGCTCACTGGCACCTGCACGCCCTTCTCCCACTCCTGTCTCCAGGGGTCTGCCAACACGTAGTACTCATCCGGGTTCAGCTGGAAGGAGTCGTGCAGCTTCATGGCGGTGATCAGGTCCGTCCTAAACACCTGGAAAAGGGGCAGGCAGGGTCACTGACATCTGACATTTGCATTCTGAGTCAGCCGGCAGCCACAGGTAACCATGGTGCTGCCGTGTGACAAGGTCACTGGATCGACAGAGAACCAGTCTGACCTATTACTGGAAACCCCTCCACCTGCCACACCCGTGGCCTCTCCACTGGGGGTGGCAGCAGCTCACCCTGCCCTGTCACACCCTCATCAGCTCCAGGAGAGGCAGTGTCTCCGACAGTGGCTACAACAGCCACAAAGCAACTTCCCCATCCTCCCCTGAAGACCTCGTGAGAACTAGCGATTCACCGCACGTGCTGAGGACGCGGGCAGGACAACCCCTAGAGGGAGGTATTTCATGCAGGGTGCTCTTGGTAGATTTGGAAAAAACAAAACAAAACAAAACAAAACTCCACTAGCCATGTAGCAACCTCAAGCCTAACTCAGAACCACTCAGACCGCCACCCCTGGGCCCGCCTCCCCAGGGCCGCCCGCGAGGCGTCTGGGAGGTCAGGTCCTGGCTGGCTAGTGCCAGGCATGAGTGCAGGCTGGACGAATCCAGGGACAGAAGCAGGGACAGACCAAGGAGTCAAGTCTGAGAAGGGGCTGCACACACGCGTGTGTTTGCACACGTCTACCTGACTCGAGTGCACACGTACTGGCGGGGAGAGGGAGGGAAAGAAAAGCAAGCTGCGCTGCTACGCGTCCTCGCTCTGCCAAAAACAGACCCACAAGACTCGGAAGCACCCTGTGCCGAGACATCTCCTCGGCCCCACAGTGCAGGCCACGAGGGGACACAGCGAAGGCGGCCCCGCACGCCTGCTCCCTCTGACCAGCGCGGGGAGGCCAGCACTGTCTCGCAGCCGGGCCTCGTCCTCGGTCCGCTCATGTCCCAGGGCTAATGGAGGGAGCGTGGCCCTGGCATCAGCGCCAGCCCAAAGCCGTATTTGGCACAGAGCGAGCCCGCATCTGCGAGCTGCCCTCTCTGTCTGTACAAGTCACAAAGCTGAACTCTCTCTTCTTGAGAAGGACAGGGAGTTCTTTCTTGTGCTGCTAAGCACAGTTCACATTATATGCCTGCTAACAGGTCTGTATTTGTTTTTCCTGGTGGCTTTTCAGGCTGGTGATCACTTTAATAAACTTCACCATCATAGAATCTGAGGCAGTGTCTGAATTAAAAAAAGGCCATTTCTCTACTCTGCCAGCTTTTCCCCAGGATGCCACTCCTCTTTTCCAAGTCCTGGGGACAAGGGAGGACCTGACTGTGCACCTTCCACAAAAGCACAAGCAAGACTGAGTCGCTTACAGCAGCATCCCCAACCTTTTTGGACCCAGGGACCAGTGCTCCTATGAGAATCTAACGCCTGATGACCGGAGGTGGAGCTGAGGTGGTGATGCTCGCCCTGGGGAGCGGCTGCGAATACAGATGAGGCTTCGCTCGTGGACCCGCCGCTCACCTCCTGTGTGCCCGGTTCCTAACAGGCACTGACAGGTACTGGGGGTGGGGGTGGGGGGATGGGGTTGAGGACCCTTGCCTTATAGCACTGAGCCCCACAGCAGGCACCTGGCCCAGCCATGCCCTCCCTGCCCCAAAGAAAAAGTCCTTTAAAACAAAGTCACAGCTTTACATCATCAAGAAGCAAATCATTTCAAAAATAAACAGGCATTCCAACTAAGTCCTATGAGTAAAAAACGAGAAGTTTACCGAAGAAGGGAAAACGAACCAAAGCGGCAAGATGAGAAGTGGCAGACGAGAGACAGCCCAAGCCCTCACGCAGACTCAGGCGCAGACGGTCCGCAACTGACAGGTGCCCCCAAGCGGACGAGAATGGCCGAGGCCCTGGCGGAGCCCAACGTTAACAGCTTAAGTACAGAGTCATTTGAACTCAGGGCTGAACTCAGATAAATTTTAGAAAAACTCTGAAACAAAATACGGGTCAAGGGCAAGGTGGGCAGCGTGCACGCAGCTCAGTGCCTGCTGGCCGCCAGGGCCGGGCGAAGGGGCTCCCAGGGCACCGGGGCCCTGCCGCTCCCCACCCCGTGTCCCCACGTGTCACACGCCCATCAGAAAGGCAGCGGGGTCTGTGGGGACAGCACAGGGAATCGATCACACAAAGAGCAGCAGAGCCACTCTCATGCCTCAGGAAAGGAAGGGTGCGCAGCGGGTTCCCGAGGACAAAGGGCCTGGGACAAATCAAAGCCACAGAACGGCCACCTTCTCGGGAACAGTCGTCAGTCAGTCAGTCCAACAATGTTCAAGTGTCTCCGGGGGCGGCTTCCACAGCTCTGAAGGGTGCGCACTGCTTCCCTGTGGAGGGCGCTAGTCCGCAGCCAGCTCTCCCGTGAGCCTCAGCCCAGCGGCACCCATGACTCCGCGTCAGTCACCCCCACCCCCACCTGCAGGAACTGAGAACAGCTGGCCCAGGGGGCAGCGGCCTCGCTCCACCGCCACCACCACCGCCACACTACCGCCATGGGAGGCGGGCTGTGACATCATCCCACCAGAGACAGCGCAAAACCAAAGGGCGGAACCAAAGCCTCTTTCCCATAATCTGCTCACTTCACGACTGGACTAAACCAACATTCCTGTTCCTCAATAATTTAGATCCTCAGAGCCCAGCAAAGGTGTTCCAAGAAAACAGAATTTCGGGCCTGGTAGGGGCCCCTAATCAACAAAGGCCAGGAGAGACATGCGCATAAAAACGACTTAAAATAGGCTGATAGATGATAAATGACAGGTAGGTGGATAATGAAATGGGGGAGCAGAGGGAACATAAGTTGAGAAACAAATCTGAAAAGGGGGAAAAGCCTTAAGCATAATCTCCAAAACAAAACTCCCAGAACAGCACTGAGTTGCTGCCAAATAAGCCACAAATTTACAGCTAAAACTAACTTGAGGCTGGCAGTGACCGGCAGCAGCTGAACCCGCTGATCTCCTGGCCAGAGGAAAAGTTGTTGGGAGCCAGTGATGATAGAACGGAAAAGGAAAAAAAGAGTATAATTAATAATAACAATGGCTAACATTTACTGAGCACTTTTTACGTGCTGTGTATGAATTAACCTCTGTGTATTAGCTCACTTAAATCCTCACAAGAATCCTGAGATAGACAACTGAGGTATCCTCATCAGACAGATTTGGAAACTAAGGGACCGAGAGGTTAAGTAACTTGCTCAAGATACACAGGCAGACAGTGACAGCAGTCAAGCAGGTGTGTGTCCATCACACGCTCTCATGCACGCTCGGGAAGGACGTGAACAGTCACGCCAGCACTCAGCAAATACCTCCGAAGGCTTTCGATCTTCATGTCTGGAGCACGAACTTCTCCTGTGCTGAGATCGGGAATTCTGTGACCAAGTAGTTGACAGGCCTAAAGAAATAAATACCCAAACAGGAAGATTAAAAGTACGCACACAATTTTTAAAATCAGACTGAAGAAGGCTCACCTCCATGCCACCCATGAGACAAGTGTGACGCTCAGACAGACAGAGTCCCCTACCCCCCAGTACTCAAGTAAACACTTCCAAGAGCAGGTCTCACAGGACCCCTGGGTCCAGGCTAGCCCAGGGATGCTGTGCTGTCTGCATCCCAGGCACAGCACACAGGTGGGCACAGGTCCCCTTAGAACACCATGCGAGGTGGGGGCTTCACCCAGAAGTCTGTGCTTCTGAAGTTAAAAGGGTCAGTCTCCCACTGGTAAATACAAACTGAAAAATATTTGTCTGAGTTTTCAATAAATTTTCTAAATGCTAAGATCATCGTGCTAAATCAGAAGGCTGCCCGCAAAACGTTAAAAAAAGAAAGTTTTGGCTCCATGAAGCATAAAAAAAGTTGGATTCCCCAAGACTAGGAAGCCGAGACCTACAGCAGAGGCTGATGCTATGGCCAAACAGCCTTCAACATGGCCGTTCCCCTTGGCCCACGCCTGTTGCTGCCCCTGCTCATGTGTTCTACAGACTCTGGGCGCAGCAACAGGCGTGGGCCAAGGGGAACGGAGTTTATGGGTGCCACACTGCCTCCAGAAAACCGGAACAGCTCTCACAATCACCTGCAGTATTGTCTAACTCCCTAATAACTCACCTCTACCCTGAAAACATACTGTCCAGTTTCCCAGAAATTAACAAATCCCACCACCACCAAAAAAAAAAAAAAAAAGCAAAACCTAAAGGAACAGCCATTCTACCAGTAAGATGACTTGTCACTCAAACAGGAAGCTCTTATCTCTATAGATTCCAGAGACAAGGGACACAGAAGCAAAGTGACCTTGGGGACATTAAGAAATAGAATCTGCCAGTAAGCCTATCATCAGATTTGCAACAACCAAGTCTAATGGCTTCACTCTGGTAGGGGAGAGGCCGGCACCTCCCCGGGTCACCAGTTCTAAGGCCGATTACAGGGTCAACTGACTGCTGTCAAACCAGCAGAACCAGATTTCTGACAGGTGCCCCATGTAGTTAGTTCTCAGTAAATTGTTTAGAACATTTTTCTTTAAAAAATAAGTGTGTCTTTTTAGACCTCAAATGACTTGTTTCACTTCCACATTGAAAAAAATATTCTGGACACACTAGGGTGAGCCAACTTACAGGGGTGCTAACACTGGTCATCATCCCCGGAAAAAGGAAAGAGCCAAGTTAGGAACACAGAGGGGGACGGGGTAGCTCCTGTCTCCGGACAGGACTCTTTGACTCCCAGATCCCGCAGGCCGCCCTCCGGCCGGCCCACAGGGTGAAAGAAGAGACAGGAATCCCTCAGCAACTCTAGGTGGAGGCCCAAGGGTCTGGGGAGGGGAAGGGAGCTGCAAGGCAGACAGGCATGGCCCTTTCCTTTGAAATACTATGGGAAGGGCTGTCTGTAAATAAGGAACAAACCCAGAAATTTAAAAAGAATTATTCCATTGCTAACTTTAAATT
>NW_006440645.1:7959281-7963184 GCF_000325575.1 Pteropus alecto | reverse complement strand
CTTACACTCAGATAACTTTCAGAGCTAAAGCAAAAGCCACACATTTGTTTATTCTTGGTTTTAGGGAACTTCTTGCCTTTTCTTGGGGATCTGTTAGCATCCCTCTGGGGTAGTTTCCAGAAAGCTTGCAGCTTTGCTGGCAGAGAACACAACCCCAGTAGTGACAATCATTTAGAAACTCGTCCGAGGGCTGCTTTTATACCCTTAAAAAATGGGTGTCTGCACCACATTTGCTTTTAAAAACAGATCCAAAAATGATCCAAATTTAGTAACTGATAGTACCACCCAACAGAAACATTGGTCTGCCCGGAAATAGTCTGTTCCTCTTCCTTTTAATTTACTTAATGTAAAAGGAGAAAGAGAAGTCAAAATTAATCCTGTGAAACTCAATGTCAGAAAGGGAGACTGAGGGGAAAGCTAAGTTTAAATTATCACTGACATAAGAAATGTTCTGAACTTAATTACAGAAGCCAAAAACCAGAAATCACCCAAATATCTGTCAACAGATTGAATGAACAAACTGTGGTACATCTATTCAATGGAATAACCCGACAGTAAGGCAGAGTGCGGACGAGCGCTGGGATCATCATGCGGAGTGCAGGGAGCGAGGCGAAGAGCACGTACCGTATCGTTCCACTTACACAAACCTCTGGGGAGCATAAACCGATCTACAGCGGCAGGAGGTAGATCAGCTGTGGACTGTGATGGAAAGGTCGGAGGGAAGACTTATCTTGAGTTTTCTGATTTCGTGAGTGTAAATATGTCAAAACATATCAGTGCAAACAATTTAAATGTGTGCATAAAATAACTGATGATTTTCTATCATCCACTAACAATAAAGGGGAAGAAATGTGCTCCATTTTACTTTACACAGGTGGTTTGTATAAAACCTAGACTTTGCTGCTAAGCCAGGTGAGAATGTGGGCTGGTAACTAGAGGATCTTTCCGGGTCCAGCAGCAGGTATTTGTTGCTGGCGATCTCTTCCTTCTGGTTTACTTGGTCATATCAAAAACCATGTCAAGAGCCACTGGTACAAGACACAGATGACTACTGACACCATACAGTCTTGTGCACATAGCGGATGCTCAATATTTTTTTTTGAAAGGTAGACAAAAATATAGTGTCATTCAGGATAGTCATGCTCAACAAGAGCCATCACTGTAACTCAAGAACTGAAGGTGGCAGCTACCAACGACATGCTCCCCCTTTTGCTTATCAAAAGATATGATTTTGAGCTCAAGGAAAAGAAAGCAATAATGCGTGCAAAGACAGACTGGTGGGGCCGCTGCCTCCTGATCAGAAAACACCTGCGTCTTGGAAGCATCTCCGAGTATCCACAGGTGAGAGACTCAAAGCGAGTGTCCAGACATTCCCGTGCTGGCCCTCGTCCCCACAAGCCATGCTCTCTGGACGCTTCCCAGGTAATCAAGAAGCTCCCAGAATATCACCCAAACAAAAGTAATCTACATTCCTTTTTAAGTAAAAAAAAAAAAAAAAGCTATGGTATACGACACGCTTTTTGAAAGTATGTTGAGTGAGGGGAAAAAAAATATATCGAACACCAAAAAGGACTGGGAGACAGCGCTTTAGCTGACGCACCAGCCACGCGTAAGCTCTCAAAACCCATGTGCTAAGATTATGCTGGGTTGGTGCTGCATTTTGTTTTTTTGTTTTCAAAATGTTAGCTATTCCATATAAACAACGAAAAAATAAACGAGAAAAAAAGTCTTGTTTTATTCTGACATCCCCACCTTCCATTAAAAAGGTTGAAAGGCTCACAGGTGGCAGCCCGAGCCCCACCTTCCAGTCCTGTTAGGCAGGTATTTCGAACACACTGCTCTGAACTATTAAAAACAATCATGCTGTCTTGCCCTAGATCTAAAATGAGGAAAAACCTCGAGAGTAAACCCAGTGTGTACTGCACACACCTCCCACACTTAGTGTGTCCCAGGCTGCGCGGCACCCGGAGCTTCAGAAATCAGAATGAATGGTGGTCTGGGTGTGCACAGCACCGCGAAGTGCAAACACCGAAGGGACCTCATCACCGACCAAGCGGCACATCTCCCGTGTCTCAGACTCTCCCTTCAGAGGCTAAAAAACAACATGTGGGTGTCTCTAGGGTGTTAACCCAGCCTATGTGCAATACATACATTTAAAGAACTGGCCCAGGATGTTTCAACATTTAAATACACTCCGAGCTGCAACCAAACGACACGCAAATGTTTCAGTCATACAGCACTCCTGCTGGGTGAGGTCCAATCCAAGGACCACGGAAGGTCGGTCCATAGACTTGATCATTTTGTGGAACTTGTTCCTTGAGCCCAAGATAATACTCTGCCTGACAATGCCAAAGTCAAGCCACAACACAAGTTGGGCCTGAAAATGGGCAAAGCCACCCATGTGCCTTGTGAAGACATGGGCGCAATACACATTCTGCAGTATTTGAGCCAAAATTCCTGCATTTGAGGAATTCCTGTGCAACCAGATGCAACTGATGGGGAAAAGAAGCAAATTAAAGATATAGTCAAACAGGAACAGAACCGAGACAGAGTTAACTCTTATGCAAAACAGAAACCACCAAGGACATGCATGGAGGTAACCAAGCACAGCCAGTCAAACACAAGAAAATGAAGACACGTTTTAAAAAAATGGAAGAGAATCCATTAAATGCAATAAGACACGAAGGGGGTCCAAAGCTGAAAGTACGTTTCACCCACTAAAAATGTCGGTCTCTCCTCATTGTTTATCTGTAAGCTGGGGAGAGCCAAGAAAAACAAAAGTGCCCACGTAGTTTCATGTCTGCTACTCACTGACCTGCATTACCATGTGCAAAATAAGTAGGTTTGAATTTGACTCAGCTCTCTCTTCTGCCCATTTGTTATGACAGGAGGTGGAGCCAAGCTCTGCTGGAGAGCTGGAGCGGACAGAAATGTCAGGGCCAGCACAGGTGTGAACACCGGAGAGCAGCGACGTCCCCACGAGGTACCTGGCTCCAGACCCTCACAGGCACATGCCCCCCACAGGGAGGCCAACACAGCCTGGACACGCAGGACATTAGGCAGGGCAAGGAAGCCCTTGTTTCACAACTTTAGGGTAAACTTTCAAGTTGAAGTATCAGCCTGCTTCTCTTTTTGTGAAAAGTGAAGGAACCACTTTCCCTCTGGGTCTTTGAGGCACCACATTGTAAGAAACCAAAAAACCAAAAACACCATTTATATTTGGCTCCCTCATTTTAGCCAAAGCCCCATGTTTTGAAAAAATTTGCCAAATGAACAGTATTCATTATGTACTATTTGATTCTCGTCTTAACTTTTATAAGGAAAAAAAACGAGGGTGCTGATCAGAGCTGTTAATTGGCCTGAGATGATAATATGTGACTCCTGCCAAAAGCAAGGACACTTGATGTTTTAATAAGCCTCTGCAGCTTTACGAAGGGCAAAATGCAATCTCCATTAGGTTCTGGAAATGCTGAAAATTTGAAAATAGCTGGTAGCCCCCATTCCCACATTTGCCAAAGCCCCTAAGGACAGAGGATCCTCGGTAGAGAAGCAGGAAATGAAGGGCTTGTTTCTCTGGCCACACCCTGGCACAGTGTTCAACTTCAGAGATTGGCTGAGCGGGGTCCCAGGAGCCCAGCAGCTACAGACGCAGCCTGCAAACACCCCTATGCTACTCGATCCGGGTGCAGGGCTGGGCCTCCAGGGCACCTGGAGAAAGGCTTCACCAGCCACAACTGCAGCTGGATGAGGGCTTGCACTGGCACAGGAAACGCCCATCTGTCCCCACTGTAAATACCACACTGGCGTTCGCTGGCCAGGCCAGAAACAAAGCAAAGGGCTCCAGCACCAGAGGCCAGCGGGCCCGGGCGTGGCTGCGGCTGGTACTACGGCCCCACACTGACG
>NW_006440645.1:7942632-7959269 GCF_000325575.1 Pteropus alecto | reverse complement strand
CGCTCTTCCACTTGGACGTGCTCGGCATCGGGCTGGGAGGTGCTGCCAGAATTCTGCCAGGGCTGCAGGCTGGAGATGCTGGGGAGCAGCCACTGCACAGACCCAGCCCATCTTCCAAGCAGGGCTTCCTTCCCAAGGGCCCAGATTCAGCTGGCACAGGCTGTTCCGGGGACCTGACTGCAGGGGCAGAAGGTACCCCACTCGACCCCCATGGGCCTCCACCAAAGGAGGGATGCCATGCAAACAGGCCGGCAGGTGGCAGAGGCCTACATGGTGAAGCAGCTGCCCTCAGAGAAGATGGTCAGGGTACGCTCCATGGTGTGGATATGCGCACGGTTTTATAAGGCTTGGCTGGCATTTGAGGTTCTCACTGCTATCATCATCCCCCATAATTACCAGATCATTAGGTCTGGATGGACGACGCGGCCATTATGCTGAGCCAACCGTATGACAAAAGGACTAGCACCTACCATCTCGTCCTCTACCACCACCTTCGGCTTCCGGGTCTAGCCTAGGGCTGAAGAGAAGCCAGCTTTGTGGTCTCTTCAGGTTAATCCCTCAGTACCCTTATAAATAATTACCTAATCCTCTGCCCCAACACGGACACGAGCATATAAGGAGGAGGAAGAAAATGGCCCATCACCGATAAGGTTGGGTTTTGATGGACACACTTTTCATAGGAACTCTGGGCGCTCCCTTCCTCCTTCCTTTCTAACCAGAGTTCGTGGGTGGGGGGTGCATGTTTACATGAAGCGTTCGGTCTTCTAGAGCTGCTATGGGCTGCACTGTATCCCCCAAAATTCATATGCTAAAACCAGACCCCGGGTGCCTCAGAAAGTGATGTATTTGGAGACGGGGCCTTTAAAAGAGGTGATTCAGCTAAATGAGGTCATTTGAATGGACCCCGATCCATTCAATCTCACTGGTGTCCTTATAAGAAGAGAGCCAGGGGACCACATGTGCAGAAGACCATGTGAAGACACAGCAAGAAGGTAGCTCTCTGCAAGCCAAGGAGGGAGGCTTCAAAAGAAAGCAGACCTTCTGATACCTTGGACCTTGAACTTCTGGACCTGCTGATACCTTGGACTTGAAACTGTGAGAAAGTAAATATGTTATTCAAGCCACTCAGAGTGCGGTATTTGTTGCAGCAGCCCGAGCTGGCTGATACAGGGGCCTCTGGGGCTAGGAGGACCTGTGGACAGCTGAGGAGGAGGAGACTGGGCCTTGTCCAGTATGGCAGTCACTAGTCACAGGTGGCCTTTTAAATTAATTAAAATTTAAACAAATTTAAAAATTCAGTTCCTCAGCTACACTAGATTAGAACATTTCCATCTCATTGGGCAGCTCTGGTTCGGAAAGGAGAACTTATTCTAAAGCAGCTCAGAAATGAGGAAATGAGGCAGTGATGGTGGCAGAGTGAGCGTAAACCTGTTGCTCGAAAACAGGGCTCTTAGCCTCCTATTGGGCATTATTAGTATGCGGAGGTAATTCATAAAACCTTCTTTTGATTAATTCTGAGACCAAAAAGCAAGGTTTTTTTTAACTGCTGAAAGGCAAAACTGTGTACTGGACCAAGCAGCAGGCATTTGTTGAGTACGTATAATTCCTGAGGACATTTTGATAGACACCACAGGGGCAGAAAAGAAATACCTAAGCATGTTTGTGCCTTGAGGAGTGAAAAGCCTAAGCAAATATTAGAGAGAAAGGTAAATTGGCAAGTGCTAAGAAGCTCGGAAAGCGCCCTGAAGGCTGACAGGCGGCCGTGACGCCCGCACTTGGGCGCAGATCCGCCACCTCCCCCCGGAATCAAAGCGAAACCCGCCTCTCTGGAGCCCCTGCGCTCCGGCTCTCCCTCCCTCCTCCAGGTCACTCTTCCCTGTGCCAAAGAGCAGCCCCACTGTCTGCCCAAAATCCCTCAGCTCCTCCATCCCACCCCTCCCAGTCTGGTCACAGCCTACCTTCGCATGTACCCCCAAATACTCGACACCCCTCCCACAGCCACTGGTTCTACTTCCCACTGCTCCATGCCTGAACCCAAAGCTCCAAGCAAAACGCTGTGTTTTGGGTTCTGTTCTCACGTTTCTGGTCCTCGACCTCCTATGCTCAGTGTGGCCACCCACAGCAGCGAAGCCTTGCTTTCTAATGTGCAGCTTTTAATCTGCTAAAAACTCGTAAACTAGAAAACTAAAACAACCCTGTCTGCTCAAAAACTATTTCATCCTTGGGGAACTGCCTGCCCCACTTCCATCTCCCTAGGCTCCCCGCCGCACGCCCCCGCCCCCCACCTGTGAATGTGTGCCTACATGTATCCGCCTGCACAGGGCTTCAGACATCGCCATGGCTGCCCTGGGACTTCCTATCAGAGCTGGAGCTCAGATACGTCTAAGACGGAGTTCCTTGAAAGCAGGCCCGACACTTTTGCCATCGCACAGTCGAGCGAGCATTCTTTCAAGGTGTCCCGAGTTTGATCTGCAATGTATGACATCAGCTGATGGGCTGGAGCTCAAGCACTGTGATACACACAAAATGTCCTTGTCATCTGAGAGGAACTCGCTGAGTGGCCTGTTAGCTCCTCCATACGCATTCATTGTGACTGCCTGGAAGCCAGCTAACTTCTGGTTCGCAGCTGCACCGTGAGAACATGAGGGTGCCAGAGCTGAGATGCAGGCGGTAGTCGCGTTAAATGCAGTCATGGTAAAATCAAGTGAGGCGCCCTGACCGGCCACGTACTAAAAATAAAAGCCTGTAGTGACTGTCCTCACATCACAGCAGGCTGCCCTCAATCCCCGGGCATGTGATGACCCGGTTAATAATTAACTGGCTTCGATTAGGCGCCTTTTCACAAAGAGCAACTGTGACGTCCCATAAATGACGTTTAGGAAAAACAGACACACCAGTGACTCTTGAAACTGGATTCTTCACCCTTGGATAACAAACAGGAAGCCTGAGGAAAGCCTGCCCGCAGTCAGCCTCACCCGGAAAGATCTAGTTACAGACCTGCAGCATCCCGCTCAGATGTGTTTCTCCAGGCCGCGGCTTCCTCCGACCTGCCTGATGTGCAAAGGGCCTCAGCTATTTAAAGCATTACATTAAAAAATCATGTTTCCAAACTGACCCAAACCCTGGTAGGCTCCAAGAACAACAAAGCAGGCCTTACTGCCATTGTCGTCAGAATCCTCACTGCTGCTGGGAAGGCGACCTCGTTTCATGATCTCCCCGGGAAACAGCAGGAGCCTGCAAGGCAATGAGACAGCACTTAACCCACGATGATAATACACAATCATCAAGTTGTGCTTCAGATGGCAGCCCAGGATTTACAGCGGACAAAAGCAAACAATCGGCTTTAGGTACCATTTTAATGGTAAACAGTGAAAAGCTCAAAAATACATAATTAGGTACAATCATTAACAGAACAGGTTCAAAAAAAAGACAAGGGGGAGAGGCAGAGAAGTCACATATCACTAGGTCTCCCAGAGGTGCCAGGTTCCTCTCATTCCTGTGACATTATCACAATGACTCCAGGAGTCTCTTCCGCCGACAGGCAGCAAGCACTGCAGGCAAAATCCGCAATGATACCTGTGCTTCCTCTACAGACAGGTTCCCATTTCACCTGGACGTGGGGAGGAGGTTGTGTGCCTGAATGTGTGAATGTTTACACGGCACTGGGTACAATTATGCTTTTCAGGCAAATTTTACTGAAATAGTCCTAAACGCCGAATAACCTAGATTCCAGGAACAAACAAATGGAATAACTGGATTGCAAAGGCCTCCTGTAGCCAACCCCAATTCCTCGGCAATTCATGTCTGAAGATGGAAGGGGCCACAGACAGCACGTAATTCTGAGGCAGACCCTTCTCCTTTATTCATTAGGAAACTGAAGCCAAATAAGGTTTCATCAGCACTTGCCCAAGTACTTGGGCGGGAGCTTTTAATCCAAATCCAGTTTTGTTACACTTCATCCCAACTCCTTCAAGAAGTTCCAGGAGTCCCACCAAACCTGGCAAACTAAGAAATCAGCTTGTACAGACACCAGGCCCACCTTGCCAACCCCTTCCAGGCAGCTGGTGATAACAGGCTTGCGGCCCCCAAGTCAGAGAGACTGCACTTGGGAGAGAGGGCAGTGGAGGAAGGTAATACTCGTTCAAGGCGACATTCTGAACAAATCCAAAAGAGCTTTTCCAAACTGAAATTACTGATCACCCTGACACATCTCAGGGCCCTGTTCTCACCGCAGATCGATGATTCCCAGTGGGGGAAGACGGCTTTTTTAAGTCAGAGGTACCCACCCAGCCTCTCAGAAATGTGCATCCCAACCGCCCCCACTGGGAACCACACTGTCAGAATGTGGTGTATTTCCAAAAGTGTGGCACATGGGAATGGTGTAGAGAAAAAAACTGGAGAACCACTGTACTAGAACAAGATAGAAATTAAAAACCCAAAGCTCCACTCTCAATGGACCTGGAAAAGAGCAGACAAAACAAGCAGAAAACGCATTATACAACACAGTCTGTCCCCACCTACGAAACAGACCTATATGATTCATTCGAAAATCCAGGCCCCTAATATATAATTCCAATATTTTATATTTTCTTGGGACACTCACTCAGTTAAGGTCTGTGGGTGTGTGTTCACCAATTGTTTTTTCAAAAAACATTACAAGAATTTACCAAGATGGAGCCAGGACAGGAGTCCAGATCTCAGTCGGGAACTGTCTTATGGGACAGGGTTTCATACTGTGGGGCCCGATCGCAGCCCTGAAACCCACCCAGCCCTCTTCTTCAGAGCCCCATTCATCCATCACTCGCGCACTCAGCTACCTACAACTTGGCCTGGAGCAGGCTCACTCCAGTCAAAAACTCCCAGGGCTCACAAACACCTGTGGCCCACTCCCCACTTGAAACGATTGCCTTCCCTGCCCGATTGCCTTCCCTGCCCGTCACCACGTCACCACGTCCGCCGACTGCTCCCAGTGGAATTTCTCCTCCAGCCATCTAGAGAAAGCACAGCCCGCTCCCCTCTGGACTCAGCAGGAGGCGCTGCACAGAAGGAAGGGAAGCACAGCAGCCCTCATTCCAATGGCTGCAGCTCCCACGCTCTATGTCACAGGAGTGTTTAAAAAAAAATAGAAAGTGCTACCTGGAGAGGAATTCCTTAAAAGTAACAGTGTGAGGTCCTAAGACACAGCGAGGGGAATGCAGTCCCCACCTACGGGCGCGAGTGAGAGCTGCGGGGAGGAGCGAGAACACTCCCCAGCTACCAACACGGAAACAAATGCTGACGACATCCTCAGAGACTCGGACAACTTAAATTTACCTAAATAGAAGAGCTTTTCTGAATCAAAATGCCTTCCTCCCAGCTCCCAGAGAAAGCACTTACCTCAACAGTCACTCACTAAATGAAAAATGCAAGCACTGACCAAAATGGAATGATGCTCCTAAACACACGTAAATACTCTCAAGCAAAATTATGCAAACAGAATAAAAACAGTATTTTCCTCCTAATGAATTCCATTTTCACCCACCCTGAAAGATCTTAAGGGATGCAAGCTGAGAACGCTGTATGTACTTCTCCAGGGAACCCGGCGCCTGGGTGCGGGTTAGTGCGCGGCTCGCCTGCGGTCCTCCTCTGTGGCTCTCGTGTACTTAAAACTTTGACATCAGGCTGCTTTATCTCACCTGGGGTTACTCACTATCATCACGAAATCGAAGTTCATGTCACTGTCTTTAGGAAATACAATACAGCGGCTGTGTCTCCGCAGGAAGAGCCGGCGCAAGAAAGCAGAGGACGCTCTGGTCACTCCGCTGGCTGAGGGCAGGGTGGAGAGCGATTCAACGCTGCCGCTCCACACTCCAGAGACAGATGCGAGAAGATGCAGCCCATGGACATTTGACCACTAATCTAGTAGCTGGTGCAGGACGGAAGTGCCTGTCGCTGACCTCATGAGGC
The DNA here is from genome assembly GCF_000325575.1 of Pteropus alecto. Lineage (NCBI taxonomy): Eukaryota > Metazoa > Chordata > Mammalia > Chiroptera > Pteropodidae > Pteropus > Pteropus alecto. The sequence continues at coordinate 7,953,323 of NW_006440645.1, read as the reverse complement.
TGCTGGTTTAGCCGAGGAGGAGACGAGTCAGCAGGACCACACAAGGCTCTAGGAACAGGGGCTGACGACATCGGGGGAGGATCCTGAGCAGAGTCCGGAATAGCAAAGGGGAGGCATCCAGAAAAGGACGCACCACAGTTTTGGGCAGAGCACTATGACATTTAGCACTCTCTATATACACATATAATCTACTATGTTACTCTGAGCAGCCTCTCCACATTCAGACTTCACTATGTGCTCATTTCTTTACTAATACGTATCGCTTATCTCATGTCCAAATGCGAGGCTCATCGATTCGTAACATACCCTCTTCATGTCACCCCACTACCCCACGGGTTTGCCCGGCAGAGCACTATGACATTTAGCACTCTCTATATACACATATAATCTACTATGTTACTCTGAGCAGCCTCTCCACATTCAGACTTCACTATGTGCTCATTTCTTTACTAATACGTATCGCTTATCTTATGTCCAAATGCGAGGCTCATCGATTCATAACATACCCTCTTCATGTCGCCCCACTACCCCACGGGTTTGCTTTAAGTACCATCCTTCTATTCTCCATGCCTACAATTCCTTACCCCTTCCAATTATTGTAACATCCCTATGAGGTGACCTCATCAAGCTAGTCCCTAAGCCAGTGGTGCCCCAATCTTCTTGGCATCAGGGACTGGTGCTCCCATGAGAATCTAATTCCTGATGATCTGAAGTGGGGCCGAGGCGGTGATGCCAGCGCTGGGAACAGCTGCAGATACAGATGAAGCTTCGCTCAGTTGCCCACTGCTCACCTCCTGCTGTGCGGCCTGGTTCCTAACAGGCCACAGACTGGTACCTGTCCACGGCCCGGGGTTTGAGGACCCCTGCCCTAAGCGAACCTCTCCCTCTGTTCCACACTGTAACGGGTCTAGCCAGAACACAGGTTGTCTGCCACCTGTCCCTGCAGCTCTGCCCAAGCATCTCTCTTAACCAGTCCCCATGACCAGCTTGCCTCCGCTGGGCTAAGCATCGGCCCTTGAAAACGCCCCATTTCTGTTCTCAGCCTCTGCTAATGCTTCTCCTCCGCCCTTTCCTCCTCGCCCACCCACTGTAGAGAAGGGTGTGCCAAAACAACTAGCCACTGCGGTGGCTGCTCAGAGCACCATTTCCTCAGGGAGCACAGATACCTTCCCACCCACTGGCGCAAATCCCAATCTGCATGTAGATTACATGCAGATCACTCTCCTTCAATCTCTTCTGTCACATAGGTTAAAATGTAGTGGATTAGCTAATGTATTAATTCAATTAAAACTGTATGGAGTTGGAGGCCAGGGATGTGGTGTAAATGAGATATGGAATGGCCTGTGGGGGAGACGCAGTAAGCAAATAGCTAGACAAGTGGCTTCAGGGCAATCACTGCTCTAAAGGTTACAGTACGATCATTCACAGATTATGGTGGGACATGGGATACGATATGTACACGAGACAGCAAGGTACTGGGAAACCTTGACATTCAAGTTTCCTTGGACTGAAATCAGCATGCACTAAGCTGATTCCCAAAGTGGCTCAGGAATTTGCAAATGAACAAGTACAGTGACCAGGGTGTGGTCCCAGGGAGGATGACTGGTATGCAAGTCTAACTAAGAAAGAATGAGAAATGGCCTCGGGGACAAGGAGACAGGGGCTTTTACAAAAGAGTAAGATGATTAAGAATTTGAGGATGTTTATTCAATGCAATTCCTGGGAAAGAGGGACCCATTTGAGGAAAACAAACTGTCCAGTTTCTAGAATTACTCTCTGTGGTGGAACAGGGGCCATTTATCAGACCATAAACTCTACAGCTGTAATAAGAATTACACCCTAGTGATTTTAATTATCTTATGGCTCATTCGCAGAAAGCCTGGTTTCTTCCTCTAAATAATCAATTTCATCTACTATGTTTTCATTCTTACACATTTTACTCTCAAGAAGTTCTAGAAGGTGCTCAATTGAAGACCTCTACATACTTCCCTATGCATTAACTAATGCAGTGACGTGCACTGAAATAACCTTTGGATGGATGACTGAGTTCCCATACATAAACTGTACCCTATGTGCACTTGGAAGACGCTTTCATTTTAATATGTAATTGACCTTTAACTGGAGTAACTTCCATTACCTTGTTTTTAAATTTATTGGCATCCTTCCGTTCTCGGTGGAAGTTAATAATCTAATATCTAAATGTACTATATTAAAAATATATTTAGAAAATGTGTCATATAAAAACGTATGTTAAAGAATGTATTTCAAGATACTGAAGGGTCGGTCTTACGTAAAAAGTATTTAGCAATGAACTACTCCTTTCTTTGTTGGCTCAGTTCACACGATTTGAATATTACTTTTAAATACTATGTAATTGATAATTTGATTCCTAAATTATTGATTACAGACTAATCCCCTCCCATTAAAAAAAGATTTACATTTTCTTAATAAGTCACCTTCTTGTCCCCTACGGAGTATAAGTATAAAGTATTCAATGTAACAAAGAACCCAAATATAATGACCTATGCTTCACAGTAATTTCCTGTGCCTAAGTGAATGTGAAGGAAGTCCAGCTGGTTTCTTACCTCGGTTTTTAAAGCAAACATTAATTGCCTAAATAGGAAGTTTTCAAATTGGCAACATTATCTAATTTATATGTTCTCAGAGCCTAAAAATACTAATGTGACTATAATTCAAACCCAGTTTTTCTCACTTTAACCAAAGGGTTATATCTGGTTGGAAAAAAAAAAAAATAGTCATAGATTTGATTTAAATGACAAACTGCTTAGATCTTAAATGTTAAAGTTTTAACCTTGTCTAAATATATCAAGCCCCCCAAAAATGGAACTTTCAGAAATGCGTCCTTTATAATGTCAAATCCTCAAAATTCGTTTAAAGAAAATGCTGCCCAAGGTAAGCCTTTGCAAAAGTGTCATACTTAAAAATATTCAGTGGGAAAGAATTTATATTAGCAATAAACAACCACCTCTCCCAAAAAAGATTGTTAAGAACTGACCAGATAATCAATATTTATTCCCATGAACTTTACTAATAAGGCCCAAGTGCTATAACACATTAGTTCACTGTAAATTCTTTATAAGTTATTTTTAAACTCAGACTTTAAAAGTCAATAAAAGTATTTTTCGAGACTTTAAGGAATTTATAAATTTGAGTAGTTCTAAATGAATCACAAGCAGCAACCATTTGCCAACTTATAAATAATCCAATCCCCACTTATGAGCTCTAAAACAATCTATTAAACCCCTCCCAGGTCTCTGTAATTGTTGACTCAATTAGAGTCAGCAACTGAAAAGCAGCTACAACAAAACATTCCAATCGTTTATTTGGAATGTTATTTCTTTTAACTTCCCTTGACAGGGAAGTAAATGAATTCACACTCAAACAATAAAGGCAGTCAGTCACCATGGCCTCCAATCTTGAGCTTCTATCCCTATTTCCATCTACTCAGAATTCCTTTCTTTTAGATCTATATGCTCAGATATGGACAGATGCCAAAGACATATTAAGAAACAAATGCAGGCAAACTGCAGGCAAAAAAAACCCTGAAACACAGGCCCATTTATATATAAAAGGGAGAAGGGAAGAGAATACATACACCATTGCTTGCATAATCATGAAAAATTTCTGGAAGAATTTTAAGGTTAATACGTTTATTTCAGAGAAATGTGACCAAAGTGTTCTAGATAGAATAGATTGGGAACTTCTACTTCTGTTTACGACCTTTTATAAAATTTTTATTTTTCACCATGATCCTATACCTTGCACTACACCTTGAAAAGATTTAAGATCCAAAACCTTTCTTCCCTGATCCTCGCCATATATAGAAGATCCTGGGGGCGGGGGCAACCTCTTGGCCCCTCTCAAAATACCGGCCTAAAATGAGCAGCAGTCAACAAACTGTATATCCCACTTCCTCCCCAAAATGGGTATCAAAGGCTTGTCTTGCTTCAAAAGAAAACCTGATGGAATAGCGCAAAAGGAACAAAATTAGAAAAACTAATAAGATAATGCTATAAAATGTTACTATCACCCATTCATTATTTACTTCGATTGCAAAAGTTTTGAAATGTAATAAGCATAGCCAATGCCAGTACCTGGTCATTAAAAATATATACAATCAGAACAGAAAAACTGACCCCGATAGGAAAACCCAAGAATAAATACTCAACTTCCTATCCATTTCAAGAGTAGTACTATTTTGGGGGGGAAAAAAAATATTAAAAGCAATGTTCCAGAGATGGCCACCAAACACGCCATTTCCTCCACCCATATTAAGTCATTCTTTTCCACAAGCCCAGACATGACCTCAGAACCCTCCTGAACACACACAGAGCTACCGTTCAGTCAGAATTCATGAGAGATAAAGCCTATTTGCCCTATATGTCCTATTCGTCCTTTCACACTTTTTTGACCATTTACTAAGGCAAGACCAATTTCTTCAGAATGTATGAAAATAAAGTCCTCTCTAAAGCATTTCACTGAAAATCAGAAGTTTGTGTTCCATTCTGCGTTGGGTTCTCTGAACCAAGATCAAATCTGTATCACACAAACACACGCACACACATATTATCTAAAAATTCATTGAAGAATAACACTTTAGAGAAACCAAGTGTTGAGAGATAGTTTCTGAATGAACCAAGGTAAGGGTAAGGATGGGAAAGGCTTCTACAACCCCTAATTCCACCCTTGGAAGAATAAGTCATTAAATGTGAAGTGTCTACAAGGGAATTTTAAAAGATTTTTAAATGCTCAAACCAGATGTTCTTACACAGGATATACAAAGCAGCTTCTGCAGAAACCAGACTCAACCAGCTAATGACAATTACACTGCGCACAGATTGAAATGCAGCTGTTTTGAGGAACTTTGTTCCTTGATTATAGCCGGTTGTCAGAAACTATCAGTTACCACTAACAATGTTAAGTCACCAAAAAATTTAAAGTACTGTTTTTGAGAGAGTGAGAGAGAGGGAGAGAGAAAGAGAGACTCCCAATGTGTATATTAGAAGACCTAGATGGCCCACTTCACAAAAACTTCATTTACATATCATGAGTTACATATGAAAACAAACATTTCACCACAATGTAAAGTCTTATGACTACGGCCACAGAAACACAAGATGGTCTCCAACCCAGCAGCAAGGTCTGGAAAGCAGTATTCTCTGGGTTGAAAGTTGAAGAGTCTCACCCCATGGATTATGTCTACAGGAAATCTTCCCTAAAGAAGCCCATAAAGTCATAACTGCAGCACTAGAGAACATTTCAGAGATAATTTAACCTACCTTTCCAAATTTTAAAGGCAACTACATTCAGTTCTGGAGAGGTAAGCTGCATGCGCCAAGACACACGGATAGGTGTAGTAGGGCAAAGCCAGCTGCTGAACTAAAGACCAGTTCCCAAAGTGGATGGGTACCTGGAACTTGGACTCCCCCTTGCTCCCCACCCAGAAACCTACTGGGATTCAGAAAAAAAGTTATCTAGAAAATTAAGGACAAGCACTGTACTTATCAGAAAGCAGACAACTAAAATGCAATCAGTGACCAACAGTCTGTTCACCTGGAAATGGAAACACGCTTTCCTGGCCAGCTGGTGTAAAGATGGCTGCAAACGCCATGCTGCCTGGTGGAGCACATAAAAGATGGAGCCGGAAGAAGAGTGTGCTGGTAGTTCCCTGAACACTATCGCGGGTGCGCGAGTCCCCTGCGCAGCAGGCACTACCCACCCTACTTGGAGAGAGGTTACTGCTCTCTGTAGGAAACCCCTTCGCAAAGCATATTCCCTTTCACTGGGCTTCTTGGCCTGGCCTCCTTGGAGGGTGTGACTTTCTGGGTGTGCTTTCCTCGGTACTTAAATTAAGGTCCCGTGTTACACACCTCATCCACAAAAGAGATCCTAGAACCGAAGAGTTAGGTGCGACAGCCCCCAGACTAGCCAACTCCCTCCCTGTTTAATATCAAATGAACTTCTGATTTCGACTTGTTGTTTCAGGTTCCTAAAAGAAAAGGAACTCAGCCCCAGCAGAAACAATCTGGCGGCCAGGTAGGTCTGTGTCTCACTGTGAATCAGGTTCGCAGGCTGTTTCTGTCTGGCCCCTGAGCTAAGAATGCTTTTCACATATTTAAAAGGTTTGGGGAGGGGGATCAAAAGAACATTTCATGACACATGGAAATTACACAAAATTCAAATTTCACTGTCTGTAAATAAAGTTTTATTGGAACATAGCCATGTTCATTCATTTACCTTCTGCCTACTGATTGTTTCAGTGCTTAACAATAGCAGAGCTGAACAGTTGTAACAGAGACCATTAGGCCTACAAAGCCTAAAATATTAGTTCATTACTATCTGGACCTTTACAAAAAAAGTTTACTGATCCCTGTATAAACCAATGGACTGGCAGTGATGTTTATAAACCAGCATTATGCATGTTTAGTGAAATGTGAATCAATTACCAGGTCCCCGGCAACTGACAAATATCTTACTGCTTACAAAGTTAAGGATCAGACACTCTCAGTCCTAAAGAGATTCTTAACTAGAACAAGCAAGAATCAAAAAGGGGAAAAGCAGGGGGCCCGTGTGGGGCAGGGGATCTAAGCAACTTAAATAAAAGCCACGTCTAGAAACCCAGGAATTTTTTTCAAAGGAAAAGCCCTGAGGCTTCTACTTGGGACCAGTATACACTAAGTTATAAAAACTTCTAACAAGCTTCTTATCTGATTTTCAAGTCAGTAACCAACAAACAGAAAAATAACTATTCTAGACGGGGATTTAACTCCAATTCATGGTTAATAGTGATATAAAAGGATCAGACAGAAATTATAAAAAGAAGTCACCGGAATTTAAACACGGAACTGGAATCCAAGGATAGATACACTTAGTATCCAGCGAGTCCCTGAAATGACATGAAATTTCAGTGCCACTCAGTTTCTCTGGGGGAGTGGTTCCACAGCTTTAGATCTCCAAAGTGTCCCAGACTTTAAAAAAAGTTACAAGCCACCAGTACTCTGCCTATACTACTCAAGTGCACCATTATATCTCAACACTGAAATAATCGATACTCATAAAGCTGACCATGAGTAATCAAGAAAAATCTTAAATGATGTTTAGCGTATTTTGTGCTAAACGAAAGGAAACCATACAGCTCAAACTCCAGCCACCTGTTAACCTTGCCAATTCTTGCTCCTTATCCTGGAGTAAGGGGTCAAAAACAAATGTTCATTTTACTCTTCAGTTTGGACTCTCACCACGGAAATCTTCACTTACAATAACTGTTTAGAAAGTGTCTCAGAAGCTGGTAAAGTTTCAAATGAATAAATTTGCTTCTTGCACAGATATTAAGTGATCAACATTAAAAATATATTACTGCCAGTTGTGAGTGCTTTCAAAACAAGACAAAACTGTGGTTTAATTCATTCAACAAATAAGCCCAACGGAACAGAACCTAAGGTTTTAAAGATGAACTTACTTGAACTGTCGTCAACCCCTTTATGTCTTGACTCCACCTGGAGAACCAAAATCAAAAGTAAATACTGGACTCGTCGTGGAGTAACCAAGTCTGGTCCCTGAACATTTTTGCTACGTGCACATCAAAAACACCGGTCTAGAGTTAATAAAGGATTCAAAATGGAAATACCCAGTCCCTTCACCAGTGACTAAGCTTTCCATTCCACGTCTGGCAATTTTTGGTGGTGGTGGTTGCTTTCAAGTGAGAAAAGACATCCTTCGAAATCATCCGAGGTTTAGGCTAGACAAGGCCACAAAAACGCGGCCAGAGTCAGGATCAATATCCTCTTAACACGACATCTTCTCCCCACTCCGCAACACTCAACTCTAGCTAAACTTAGAAACACGATGCACTTTCACTCAAAGGTAAAAAGGTCCTCCACTGAGTCTCCTGCGTTATTAGAAATTCAGAATAACTCCATCGGAACCCACCAATTGGGAAAATATCAAAATCCGCACCCTCACAATAACAGACGGATATTTTTGTATAAGTACGCCATTCAAATGACAACAGACTCTCTTTCAATTAAGTCTCTCAACTTCCTGAACCTGAAATATCCACATACTAAAATAAACATATTAGCCGTCCAAATTTTAAATACATGGTCACATAAAGTGCTTTAACAACTTGAAAATGGAGAAAAAGTACTGAACACTAAAACATGCAAGGAAACAACCTACTGTCTCAGGAATTAAAAATACTTTCCCAATTAGGGTTCCTACCAGGCCTCTGATAGCATATAAGAAACTGACAACTCCCAAGAAAAGTAACCCTTAGTATTTTTTAAAAGGTATTGTTGAGTATGGTACCGATGTTCTAACTTTCAGGCTTGGACAGGGAGGGAGGAAAAAAAGTGTAACACCGCTGAAACTCAGTTTCATCAAGCCGAAGTTTTTAATGCCAATCCAAATAAAAAACAACATGTATTGGCTAAGATGTAGTATTTTACTCTAGAGGATGTCTGTTTTGTTAACTTTATGGGAAAACTGAGTTTATAATGCAAATTTTGACAAACCATTAGGTGCAATGCTGTAACAGGTGCCCATAATACTAAAGGAAATCAGGAGGCAGAATTCTGAGATTTTCATATGCCTCCTCATCACTGTCAACAAACCCTGTAGATATAGGATATGCTCCAGGGTTTGATGACTGATGTTTGCTGTTCCAATCAACTCAGTATGGAAACACAAACAGCTGATAATTCTTTTTGCAACAAGTCTGTGGTTATATACATCAAGCAAATTTCTTTAAAATCGCGCTTTTCAAACAGAATCTCCATATCTAATACTTCCAAGCTACAATAAAATGCTATTTTAACGTTCAACTTTTAAAAATCCAGACATGATTAATTCCAAAGGCTTGCCTCAATGTTAGAGGGTCCGTCAAAAAGTTACTATAGATTCGAATTTACTTATGGGAAATAACCTGATGCAATAAATGATCCTCGACTAGGCAATGTTTTAGACAAAGCTGCTGTTATATAAGGGGGCCAACTGAGGAAATCTGAGTATATCTCAGTAATAGATGAGATGAGAACTTACCAAGCTAGCTGGGGGGAGGGGGAGACACAATGACTCTCTACAGAACTGTATGTATAGTTTGATCTCATTTTGATTAGAACATGCACACATATGCATAGACAATTATCTGGAAAGTGATACAAAGTTGATCTCCGGGTGGTAGGAATTTGTCCTATTTGCTTCTCTGTATTTTCTAAGTCTCAACAATGTACATGTAACACCACTTCTGTAAGAATACTTTAAGCCACTAAGGGCTCCTTAAAGTCAAAAATCAGTATTTATGATGTGCCTACTATAGGTGAGACACTTGGAGATCTGCTTTTATTCTCATCAAGCCCTCCAAGTTTTTTTAGTTAATCCTTCTCTCCAAGCCTGTGGGCTAAGCAACAATCATTTCTAAAATATAACATTTCCTTAAATTCTAAAGAGTTTTTTTCTCTCTGGTCTCACTCTCGGGCACACTAATCGTTTTACACTGATTTCCCTTTATAGCTTACTCTTTCAACCTTGGTAACTAAGACAAGATTAAAACAGTCCTTTGTAGGCTGAAAACCTGTCAAGATAGAGGAGGAACAAATACGGTATAGTTTTTTCCTTTTAAATGAACATCTGTCTGGATTTGTCAAAGTTAAAATCTCTGGGGCAACGCATCCAACTTTTCTTACTAGAAAGCAGCCTATGCATGCATGATCTTAAGATGGAATCAAGGTCAACTTCTACTACATGTTAGGCAACTCCCTTTACCTCTGGCTGGTATAAGGATGAAGGGAGATATGGGGAAACATGACATTTAAATAGCTGAAAACTGCGCATGTCCTAGCCATAGAAGATGAAAATGCCAGGACATATACATATGTTAAAAACACATAAACTTAAGAAAGCAAGATACCAAGCAATCAGAAAGTCACGTAAGTGACATTAAATGAGAGAAATATTTGGGATAAAAGGACAATGAAAATTCTGGGTTGCAGTTATTTGCTAGGTGTCAGCCATATAATATCCGGTCTCAGCAACATGTGCTCCCCGCTCTACAACAACAAATTATATCAAGTGTTAAGTTTCGTTACACTAAAAGCTTCCTTTCTCCTGCGATTTAATCAAAATGCAACTTACTGTAGTAATCCCTAACCATTGATGGGTCACTAAATCAGCTTTCTTTCAGGGAAATAATTTTCTCTGTATCTTAAAACTAGTTCATTAGCTTTGAAAGGTATTGCCTTAAGCTACAAGTAACTAGAGAGCCAGTCGTTCACAGCGGGGTTTTCTAAAAAGGAAAAATAGATCACCTAATAAAAACCTTTGGGAAAGAAGCCCCCAAGCAAGCATTCCCATTAATGGAAACCTGAGATTCTCTCCCACTTTCCTGAAAACGTAGCTGTCTTAAGTCATTCAACTGCAGCTACCACTTAACAAGAAATTTTAAATTCCCTCTCGGCCGGGGTAAGCAGAGGGCGACAGACCCTCGTCCCCGCCGACGTGAGGTGGGGCGGCCGCCTCCTCGTTACTAGAAAGCCAGGCAAAGCTGCTTTTAAACGGTCTCCGGGTGACAACGCATTCCTAACGGGTTTCGAAGGCACGTTTAAATCGCCCGCTTTTTTTGTTTGCTCGCTGCGTTCCCGGGGCGCCGGGGCTGCGGCCGCCCCCGCGCGCCC
>NW_006440645.1:7940052-7941586 GCF_000325575.1 Pteropus alecto | reverse complement strand
CAACGCCAGAGGCGGGCTACAAAAGTTGGCCCCGGGGCCACCCAGCACCTGCCCACGTGCCGCGGAGGCTCGCTCCCGGGTCTTCCCCGTCCCCTTCCCCCCCGCCGCCCTCAGCCGCCAGGTCACCTATTACCGGTGGGAGGGGAGAGAGGCTATTTAAACGCCCGCGGAAGTTGAGGCACCCCCACTGGCGGGTGCCGTGCACCTGCCTCCCGCCGCCGCGCTCCGCCACTTTGAGCAGCAGCCGCGTCCTCGGCCCCGCCTCCTGCCCGCAGGCGGGCGGGGGGAGCGGGAAGGAGGTGGAAGGGATCGAATTTCTCCAGCAAATGGGACCGTTCCGACAGGATTCGGTTCCCCGGTCAACATTCCACATTCCATCCCTCTCCCGCATTTGCAAGCCAGCGCCAACAACCCGGAAAGCCTGCTGGCTCTGGCTCCCGAACAACAGCCCCCAACTCACAAACACACGCTCACAGGCACAACACACGTGCACTAAAGGGCTCTGCAACTTGCAGTCCCGGGGTACACGCTGCACGTTCATTTAAGACAGCGAAGACCAAGCGACCCCACCCCCACAATTTGCAGATGGTGGCAAAGGTTGCAATTTGCAATCCGTTTTAAGTTCATGGTTAATCGGTACTTTGCTCTACCAATGCAACTCCTTCCTAATTTCACCGATGACGGGTTTTACACTTTACAGGCAGTCTCGCTGTAAGTAAAAGGTCTGATCAGTGGAAACCCAATTTGGAAGACTCTAATTGCCAAGCTGTCCCTCCACCCCCTGCTCACTGCCCTTGAATTGATGCAATGGATATTTTGGACGTGTGGTGACGCGGTGACAAGAACCAGGGCTGCGGCCACCCTACACAAATGTACCTACACACACACACACACACACACACACACCTATGTTTAGACAAATATAGTCGTCCTCCCGATCCACGGTCACAACACACTCTGGATTCATATATGTATGCGAACCTGCATTCTGCCATTGCCATCTGTCTACCAAGTTGCTACTATGCTTTCCACTTTCATGCAGCCTAATGCACTTTGGGGTTTTTTTTTTAATTCTATAAACTAAAGCCAACTAAACTCGGCGTCTGCTCCTGAATGCGTTTAATCGATGCTTCACCTGAAAACCGCATGTTCTTCGCAAATCCAGAAGAAAAAGCTCTGAGTCTTCAGCCCCCCAAAATTGAAAAATCGTAATAAAACTTACTGATCCAACATAAATCAATTCTCAGGCTCCAAAAACCATCCTCTCCTCCTCCTCCTCCTCTGGCCCCCGCCCCGGCAATGCCCAAGTTACTGGTGGGATAGTAAGGCTGCGCTCGGCGGCTGCCTGCCCTCCCTCCTCGCTACAAATCGAGAACCCAATCTTTTGGCGCCATATTAATGACGTACTATATTATTTCCACTAGGCAGCGACCTTCGGCATTAAATTACTCCCGAGAACTCCCGAGCAAAGCAACAAAACCATCAAATATGGCTGAGCCTCTCGGCTCGTCCTGCAGCAGCCGCCGCCGCCGCC
>NW_006440645.1:7927319-7939878 GCF_000325575.1 Pteropus alecto | reverse complement strand
GCCCCTGCGTTCGCCGGCGCGCACACACTCGGCACTCGCGCAGGGAGGCACTCTCGGACGGGCGTTTGGCTTGTTATGGAGGAAGGACTGTGTGAATCAAACTCATTTCTGGGTCACTGCTGCCACAGGGGGGAGCACTTTAATCCCTTGCCAAAACGAGAGGGTGGGGACAGGAGGGCGGAGGGAGCGCGCGGGGAGCCCGCGGCGCGGGGGGCTCCGTCCCTCGTTAACTCTTCGCGGCCCTCGCCACAGCCGGCTCGGCCTGCGTCCGCGAGCGCTGGCGCTGCTCAGCTTTCAAAACCTCTTCCGTCGCCTGCCTTCTGAACCTGGAAATGCGTGCGGTGTCTCCCGGCAGGAAGGTGGGCTTTTCCATTATCCCCTTCACTGTCCCAGTTCTAACTCTTGCCCGGCATCACTGGCCCTAGGCATGGAGTCTTTCAATTTAGTTTAAATTATGTACATAAAAATATGGCTATTGAGGCGTATAATTTGGGTGAAAGGTTTCACTTTTAGACTAAATAGAAAAATAAATAGTTCTTTTGTAGTAACAGTTTTGGGGAGCTGCGAGTTAGAATGACGTTTTTAGATACAGAGAATCCAAATTTGGAGCCGGGACTTGTCTTTATCTAAGTTAGCATTGAACTGATAGTTGCAAATGGGCATGAATTCATTGGAAGACAGTGATTATTTATAAATTGACACCAGCTTTCTGTTACACAGTATTATGGAACTGGACATCGCCTTCCAACCATTATTGTGCCTAATGCTAAAACTGGAGGTGCAGATGAATATAAAAATAATAGTCATAGATTCATTTGGGGGGCGTTTATGTGTAAAAAATGAGAGCTTAAAGATTTTGTGTAGCGTACATATTTGCTTTCTCCTATGAAAGTTAACATATTTCTTTCATGGACCCCCTAAAGAAATAAGGGTGCATATGACATTCAGTTTCCAAAGGAAAAAGACTTTGGTACAAATTAAAATTCCCATCCAATAAATAGAAACAGTGATCACTAATTACAAAGTTGAATATCAAACCCAAAGGCATACTTATGCGCTGGAATTCTTCTGAATATATCAGGTTTAACTTAACACCATCACACACCAAGCCATCCACCCACATCAAGAACATCATAATCTGATAAACGCAGCAAAACAAAACTAATTGAGTTTTTCAATGATTTTTTCAGAAAACAAAGTAAGCCAAAGGAAATCTTAAGTATAGACATATACTGTTTCACTAACCAAGAGTACGAAGACACCACATTGGCCCTATTCATGTGCTCATTTAATCCTGTTCAAAGAGATCACACATAAAGCACTATGCTATCATTATTACCTTTATTGGTATTGCACTGCAGTTATTATTTTCAATGGTTCGCCTTACACATACTCTACTACAGGAGTAAAAGTACACAGGTTCATAGCCAGACAGACTCTGCTTCGGACCTGGCTCTACCAATTATCAACTTGTGTGACTGTGGGGTAAATTACAGATGCTGAGCCTCAATTTCATGAGTAATAAAATGAGGTTAACAGCCCCTACCTACCTAAAGGGTTGTTAAGAGGAATTAGATAACCTCATTAAAGTTCCCAGCAGAAACCCTCGCAATAGGAGGTTACCGATTCCCTCGGCCATCTGCGTCATATCCCTTTTTGGTCTTCTATTCATGGAAAATTGCAACTGCTACATTCCAGCCAGAGTTCTTTCACTTATTCTCCCCCCACCCCAATTTTTTCAATCGCATTTGCCACTCAGTGACACGCTGATTAGGACTTATGGTCCCGGGAACACCTCACACCAACTTTTCATAACACTGGTGTCTGAGGTAGTGCTTGCCACGTGCTGTAAATAGCCCTCGACTAGAAGTCAGGAGACTCCCATCAACTCACACTAAAACCCTGGATAAATCTCTTTGGGCCTTGGTTTCCCCACTGAGATGATAGATAAGATCGAATTCAACATCTAATTCTGATTATTCTTACCAAATTGAGAAAGTGGTTGTTTGAAGAACTGGAAGACAACTTGAATTGTCAAAAAACATGTAAGAAGACATTTGTTTTTAATGATCAACTGTTGACATTTTTTAAATAGGGACCTTTTGCCATCAGACCACAGAGGAAACGTTGATATAACCTGTTTCTAAAATGGGAAAGGCAACAACATGGTTCGCCTTTTGGCAGCTCTAGAATAAGAAGTACTAGGCCGACAATCAGGAAAACAAGTTTCTGATTCCACTCTGTCACTTACTGTCTTGCCTTACAAAATCACTGAGGATCACCATTTCCCAGTCTCGAGAATGGTTGTGTTAATTCACAATTATCAGAAATGAAAGGACATTCAAGAAAATAGCTACAATCAGTGTAGTTGAAATATTAAGATTCTAGTATTTTCTGACCTGATCGGTGTTCTGGTGATAATTACAGTTCTATATGTCCCTTATATTTTGCTGTATTCATACACAGTTTAATTATTATCATCCATAATAATGCAGTCTTATGGAATAAAAATTTGGATAGTTATATTCATATTCCTGATTAGAAACCATATGATTATACCTATAAATGTTTAGTCATTTCCTTTGTGTCTATTCTATAAGTAAAGAATTATAAGGCCTTGACGAGAAATTCAGGATTGTTCATATTTGAAGTGAGGTAGATGCATACACTGAAGTCCTATCTTATGCCTTTAGAAAAATGAGCAAGAAATTCTTATTGGCAGATAACATTGCCAGTTGGTATACATTGCAATGCACAGACAGAATTTTTTATTGCACAAGTGCTCTCTTGGATGAAATAGGTTGTGTTCCAAAAGTTTATTTGTACTTTGTTTGAAACTTTGAATTCATGCCCCAAACAAACCTTGTTCTAAAGAGGGCTTTGGTTGTCAAATAATTAAAAAATAATAATTTTAATAACTAAATGATGGATAGGATAACTTTTTATTAACTTTTTTGAATGGTATTTTTGCGGGTGGGAGGGGATCTTGTTCAAAGAGACATGTGTGGGCATACTCTATACAAGAACAGTACAGTTGAGAGCCACATTTAGCCTATGCCTGAACCCCAAGAGGTCATGGATAAGAGATTAGGACTAGAGCACCCTGTCTGACCGGTCGGTGAGGTCACTAGTCCTGAACAGCTAATTAGGTGATCACAACCTTCAACTGTAAGTCACGACTAGGAGGGTCACGACTAGGAGGCCGATAACTGAGCTGCTTCGCTGCTGGCGTCAGGACCGCCTGCATTCTTCTTTCCTGGTGTTCTTGGTTTCTTCCGTTTTGTTGTCGTTGCTGTTTGTTTTCTTTTGCTTGTTTTTGATTTGGTTGTTTTAATTTTGTTGATTTTTATACTTTTAGCACAAGTTAAGAGAGCAAAGAGAAACAAGTCTGACAGGGGGACAGGAGAGATCATTTAGTTTAACCAGATGGAAATGTCCGAGACAGCTGACATTTGAGGAGGTTCGAAATTGGAAAAGATTTTCTCTAACCCTGCTAAGAAAACATAATTAGAGAAAGTATTTTGAAAATTTAGAAAGGTGAAGGAAGGTAATAAAGCTCACCGATAGGGGTAGCTATTATAAATATTGCCGTATATTTTCAGTCTTTTTTCTAGGCATTTTAAATAAAATTGCAAAAATGTCACACATTCCATTTTACAATCTTCCTTTTCACTTACATCTTTCATTTTTTTCATTTCAGTATTGTACTTTTTCAAGTAATTTTTTTTTTTTTTAAATTTTCAGATCTTTGCGTGTCCGCATACCATACATTCATGCACAGCGACCATGCATTCTCATAGTTACTCACTGGACCGCGTCACCTATTGGAAATTCTGCCATCCTTAATATAAAATTCAAGTCTCCCATTTTACTACCTCTGTCTGAGACTTCCAAAGAGTATGCTTCTCACTTGACCTTGACCTTTCCCTTTCTCTGAGAAGTCACTCCAAGCTACCCCTCTAGTCTTCTCCTCTTACTAGAGGCGGAGCAGTGGTAACTCAAAATTTGATCTCTAACCAGCAGCAGCTGCCCCTGAGAACGTGCCAGGATGCGTTATTTCCAGCCCCACCCCAGATGTACTGAATCAGAAAGTACTGAAGCAGAAAGTACTGAAACACAGCAATCTGTGTGTTAATCCCTCCAAGTATTTCCGATCCACATTCAAATTGGAGAGCTACTTGTATAGATTTTACGTCCATCCACCACTCTGTGGAGGCACAGAGCCAGGCACCGGAGACAAGGGGGCAAGGCGATGGGGGGGACTGGGAGGTACCCCTAGTCACTGCCCATAGCCAGTTAAAAGTTTAAACAGTGATTACAATAAAGCGCCGGGCTTGGAGGGAGCACATACATAATCTTGTGTGTGTGTGCAGTGGGAGGAGGGTGGTCAGAGATGACGTCTCAGAATAAGTGACCCGAACCCTGAAGGATTATAGGTATTAGCCAGGTGAGGAAGGGGGGTGGGGGGCCAAATGTTGCACTTTTAACAAAAGTTGTTTTACAAAAACTCTAGCTTCTGTGTGGAGAATGGATGGGTGGAGATGAGACGGAGGTAGGGAGGCTAGACAGGCTTCTGCAGTGACCAGGTGATAGAGAAGGACTTGGACTATGGTCACGGAATAGGGATGGAGAGGGGACACCAGCCTATGATGGAGGCTTGGCGAACACGGCCCTGGCCCTTCGGAGGTTGCCAGCTCCCCTAGTTCAACAGCCCCTCTGGAAAGGGGTGAGAGCGCCTTCCGCCAGCCCATTAGGGATGTCTAGGGCATCTTGGGAGAGCGCCTCGTATGGGGAGAGCAGCGTCTATGGGACCAAACCACGGACTATGGGCAGCGAACAGGCAGAAGCCCATGTAACAGAATGAAACAGTGGTCTTTCTGACTCCATCCTGCTCGAGCCTCAGCCTTCGCATTAGTAACCTTCGCTTAGTCCTGCACATAGATATGCTAATCATTAAAGGAATCTAACTTGTAGCCTAGGAATTCTGCAATTGCCTCCCAGTCAGAAACTACCTCCCCAAGGAGATAAGGAAGGTATGTACGAAAATAATGATTGTTTAGCAAAAGATTTATGGGAAACTCACGACTGAGACCACAGCAACCGGAGCTTGTTGACCAAAACCAAAGAAGTTTTACCATTCCCCTTGGACCCTTGCTGATGTCCAGATGTCTATGGTCATCAATCAGCTCCTGGCCTCCAAGCCCTCCCGTTTTCCCCTTCCTCTGATATAAAAGAAGCCTGTACTTTCTCAGGATGTTTATTTAGGGTGCTAGTCCGCCATCTTCTCAGCTTGCTGGCTTTCCAAATAAAGTTGCATTCCTTGTCACTCGACTTAACTGCCTGTTGGTGAAGTGAGCAGTTCAAGGCTTCACGCGGTTACACCTGGGTGTCCAGGCCTGCAGAGCGGAGGCTCAAGCTGAACCACCCGGGTGGGCAGTCAGGGAAGCCTCAGGCCCCCACAGGGGTCCTTGGCTCTTGCAGGCCTAGATCGATCCCTGGCCCCTCGTCCTTCACGTAGGGGAGAGGGCGGCCCCCCCCCCCCCGCCCCCACCAGATGTTTATCGTTCCCCAGGAAAGATCCATTTTCCTCTTCCTTTCCACAAAACACCTTAATGGACCATTATAACCTGAGCCCAAATCATTAGCAAATGAAAAACTGGCTACCTATTCTCTGAGGCTGAGGGGGCTGAGTGCTGGGGGGCGGGGAGAGGAAGCCAGAGAGAGGTGCACCCCATGGTTTGGTTCCAGTGCTAATGAAGCAGAGAAAAAGAGGAAAAGGAAACAGTTTCTGTGTTAAAATGGCTTGATAACTCACTTTTTTTCCTGTCCTGAGGCACATTTGGTTGTGGACAAGACTTGATGGATTGGATGTCAGAGGTGAGGAAGAAGTTGGAGTGAAAAGTGACCCCAGGTCTCTGGCTTACAGAACTGAGAGGATTTCTTCATTGACTCAGCAGGCATGCACTGAGCTCTGAACTCAGGGCATGCAGCAGTGAAAAAGACTAGTAAACCTCTGCCCTCCTGAAGATTACATTCATTCTCCAAGGAAAGGAAATGCAGGGGTGGAGGTATGATGAGTGCAGCCTGAGGAGACATCCAACAGAGGAAGCCCAGAGCAGATGGGAAAGGCCGGGTTGCAAGTATCAGTTTAGGAGTTAGCACAGAGATTGACTGAGGCTGTGGGAGTGAATGAGATCAATGGAAAATCTCTATAAAGTAAGTAGAAAACAGCCTAGGCTGGAAGCTCAGGAGTCATCTTTAAAGGATGGGCAGAGGAAGCTGCAAAGTTTCAATGGTTTCACTGAGGACAGTCCGGATTAATTGAAACGTTTTAGCCTTCTTTATGCCCAAACCAGGACTTCTAAGCACCATGGAGAAAATCACAGACCTGTGCCGATTGTTTCTACGATATTCTTCCAGCTTTGGGATGTCCTGAAATCAATCTCTGTGCTAACTCCTATTTCTCCGGTCAGTTTAATCTCCCATTGTCCTTGGGATCTTTCTTAGAGCTTCCTCGTGGCCCCCAGTCTGTCACCCTGCCACTCACCTCAGCACACTCAGCCGAGCTCCTAACTCCTACATCAAAGGAGTAACAGAGGCCATCGCAACCTGCGGGTGGTCTTCCCTGCAGGCCCACACTCCCCCTTGTTCCTGTCACAGTGGGAGAAAGATGGCCTCCCCTCAACCTGGGCTTAGCATCCCCTGCGCCTGGCCCACTCTCCGTGGTCTCTAACTCAAGATCAGGCCTTCTATCAGGTACCTCCCACTTCTCCGGCCACTGACTCCTTCTCAAACACATTTAAATATCCTTAGGTCTTCCACTGCAAAGAAACCCTCTCAAAGCTCTCGTCCTCTTCCTTCCTCTCTGCACTCACACTTCTTGAAAGCCTGGTCTACACTCACCCTTGAGCCCACTGAAATCTCACTTATGCCCCTGATCACCCCCGTGAAACTGCCCTTGCCAAGATCGCCACGGACGTTCGTATTGCAGAATCCAGCGGCAATTCCTCACCTGTGTTTTACTTCACCTCTCACTAGCATGCGACGCTGTCGTCCACGCACGCCTACTTTCTCCTGGTGTCCATAACTCCAACCGCCATCTGCTTTCTCTCCTTCCTACCTGGCCTTTTCTCACTCTCTTGCCGGGTCCTCTTTCTCTTTTGTTAAAGCGATGCCTCAAACAAATTGTTTTTGAGTACATGAGAAAAAGCTTGTTGAAACGAATCAACTGAAGGAGTCATTTTAGTTGAGACGTTTTATAAGAAAAAAAGAATGGTTCACCAACCATGTTTAGAATGGAATTTAAAAAACGAACATCTGGTTAAAGATTATTAGGCTAGTCAATCAGCTGGATGGGTAACCCTAGCTTCCCAGAAGGAGTTCTCAGTCTTATTAAAGTCTGTCAGAAAACTGTTCAGGCACTTTATCAGGAATGCTAATTGCTTCCCAGAAGGAGTTGTAAATTACATCACACAAAAAATCTCTGTCCCAGACCAGGTTTGAGTCAATTTTCTTTCTCACTTTCGGTTTCTTAAATGTTGATTTTCCTTGGGGTTCTGTCCATGGCCCTCTTCTCTTCTAGTATCTCTTGGTGATCCCATCGACTCTCATCACTGCCCCCACCACGCACACACACACGCACGCACGCACGTCTATACAGCTAGTTTCCCATCTGACCTTCGGGCTTGTATCTACCCAACAGCTTCCTAAACACCTCGTTGGACTTCCCACGAGCAATTCAAACTCAGTGTGTTTCAAACTGAACTCGATTTCCCTCCCACTGCATGCCTCCTCGTCCGTCCCATATCTCAATTAATGGGACCACCATCCCACAATTGCCAACCCAGGAGCCAAAACGTCATCCTTAACCCTTGCTTTTCCCGACATCTCCCCTACCACTGCCACCAAGTCATTTCTACACCAGGTCTCATCTCTCTATCCCTAGAGCCATTATCATCGACACAGTGCCCTGAGCTGCTGCCAACTGGTCTCTCTGACTCCAGTTCCTTCTCTTAATTCATTCCCTACTCAGTAGTCAAGGTGATCTTTTCAGAGCAAAAATATGATCATGCCATTCCTATTGAAAATCCTCGATTGCCATTTTTTTCCTGTTTACTCTTAAGGATAGAATGTGTCATCAACATAACCCATAAGGACCTTCATGTTCCAATCCCTACTTACTTTTTCTAGCTCTCCTGCCCATCCCCTATCTCCCTACCTTTCCCCCATCCCCCACCCCTCCTCCAGACACATAGCTTTTCATATTACTTCAGTGGTATCCATTTAGAACCTTTGCAGATGCTTACCCATCTTGGATCAGACTCCCTTATAAACACTCCTTCTTTTGGCTCCAATGCACTCAAGTTCCATCAAATAGCCTTATCCTATCTTACTAACCCCCACCCTTCTCTAAGCTTCCATGACATTCAGTACTATCACTATATTATCACTTCTCTCTCGGTCTTGTAACTTTTTGTACTCCTCACTAGAGTATCTATAATTCAGAGACTGTGTTGATTGTGTTTTCCACTGTACTCCTAGTTACTGGGCCGAACAATTGATAGGCAGTTAATTAATGTTTTGAATGTAATGGATTAATGACTATTATCTTCACATAATTAAATAGTCTCCAAAACACTATCTTAAAAAACAGCTTATAACTTTCATTCTTATTTTCTTATGCTAAAAGTAAGAGAAACAAAAATCAAAATTAACGTCACCAAAAAACTATTACTCAAAGACAATCACCACTAAAATTTTGATGTGTACTTTTCTTGATTTTTATATATGCTTGTGATGCTTGTGTGTGTGTGTGTCTATATACATACATTTTAGAAAATAAGTGCGATGTTACATTAATTCTATTTTGTGATAATTTTTTATTTAATTTATCCATATAGTTGGGCTATTAGGTTATTTCTATGTTTTCCACTATTATAAAGAGTGCTTTAGTGAATATCCTTATAGCTATATAATCTATGATCAAGAAAACAATTTTATTGGCAGCATAATATTCTACTATGTAAATGAAATTTGTATGATCTCTGATTTTTTTTTATTGTTATACATTTATTTTTATCTCAGTCTTTAAATTTACAAATAAGGATGTGAGAAATATTCCTATACACAAGTTTTTGTTCAAGTATCTGACCATTCTTTAGATAGATTCTGAAAAAGGTAAATCACTAGGTCAAAAGGTTTAAGGCTTTGGATTCGTTCTGCTAAACTGCTTTCTACAAAACATGCTGTAACTGAGGTCCCCACTCTCGGTGGACTGGGGACTTGCTGAGTCTTGGCACATACCCACCAGAGTGAGCCTCTACGGAGGGCGAGGAGCATGACTTCAAGGAGATATTTAGGTGGGGAAGCACATAACACACCCCTGAAACAACAAAGTTACCTGGGCACATTTATGAATAGCATGACACTTTGAGAATGTTTCATAAAAGAAGTAGAAAAGCTAGGACCAGGAGAGAGAGAGAGGAAGAAATAAAGACAGAGGAAGAGACTCTGAGGTGAGGGAGGTGCCTAGGGAATCTTTGCATGGGGTGCGAAGGAGAGAAACCAAAATGACTGAGTGTTTTCTATGCATGTGCCAGGCACTGAGCTAAGCATTTTATATGTAATATTTCATTTACTTCTCACAACAATCCTGCTATATAGGTATTATTTTCATTTGAATGTGAATGATATTGAAAAATTAATGTTCAGAGTGATTAAGTAATTTGCTAAAGATCACAAAGCTCTTGAGAGGTGGCACCAGGATATAACTAAAAGAATCTAGCTCTAACGCTCACATTTTTAAGTATATTATTCAACTGACTTGTTACAAAGTCAGAATCATGTAGCTAATCAGAGATTGTGTCCATGACTTGGTATCGGTGACTTAAGTCATAGTTGGCATTCGGTAGATGCTTCAGAAAAAAAAATGAGGGCAGAAAGAACTCTACATGCTAAGATTTATTTCAGATAGCAGAGATCTCAATTGCTAATTAAAAATATGTGACCATGACTTAAATGTAAAATGTAAAACTATAAAATAGAAAAAAAAATCTTCATGATCAAGGGGTAGGCAAAGAAAGAGTTCTTAGACTTGACACCAACAACACAATCCCTAAAAGGAAAAATTGATATAGTAGATCTTTCAAAATTAAAAATTTTCCCTCCAATGACCTTGGTAAGAGGATGAAAAATCAAGACTAGGGGAAAAAAATTTGTAAATCACCTATCCAACAAAGAACTGTTATCTGGTCTATATGGAGAATACACAAAACTCAACAATTAAAAAAAAAATTATAACAATTCAATGAGAAAATGGGCAAAAAACACGAACACATTTCCCAAAGAGGATATACAGATGGCAAATAAGCACATGAAAAGATGTTCCACATCATTAGCCGTCAGGAAAATAATGCAGATTTAAACCACAATGAGAAACCACTACACTATATCATAATGGCTAAAATTTAAAAAAAAAAAAAAAAAATAGTGGCAACATCAAATGTTGGAAACGATGTGGAGAAACTGGGACACTCATATGCTGCTGGTGGGAATGTAAAATGGTCCAGCCGCTCTTGAAAACAGTTTGGTAGTTTCTTATAAAACTAAACATGCAACTACCACAAGACCCAGCATTGCACTCTTGGGCATTTATCTGAGAGAAATGAAGACTTACGTTCACATAAAAACCTGTACACAAATGTTCATAGCAGCTTTACTCATAATAGCCAAAAACTGGAAACAACCCAGATGTCCTTCGGTGAGTGAATAGTAAACAAACTGTAGTACATCCATACCATGAAATATTACTCAGCAGTTAAAAAATAAAGAAGGAAGAAGGAACTATTAATGCTGAGTAAAAAAAAAGCCGATACCAAAAGCTTATATGCTGTATGATTTCATTATATGACATTCTTGAAATGACAAAATTCTAGAAATGGAGACTAGACTAGTAGTTACCAAGGGATAGGGAGGGGGACAGGGAAGGAAGGAAGTGGCTGTGACTATAACAGAGCAACATGAGGGGATCCCTGTGGTGATGGAAATGTTATATGTCTTGTTTATACCGATGTCAATGACGCTGCACGGGAATCTGTCATACAATGACATTGTACTATAGTTTTGCAAAATGTTACTATAGGGGGAAACTGGGTAAAGGGTACACAAGATCTCTCAGTATTCTTTCCTATCACTATATGTGAATCTACAACTATCTCAAAATGAAAAGTTTAGTTTAAAAAATATGTAGAAAAATTTAAACACTAACGTATTTCTAGAAAGTCATCTCAAAGGTAAAGGAATGTCTCCTGTGTTGTTCAACAGAGCCACATGAATGGAAAATTCATTTGGCCATAAGGTTATGCCAATGTATGTTTTTCTCTAAGACTTTTGCTGTGTTGTAGGAAGGCACAACTTTTCAATACTTGCAGAAACAAGAAGATGAGCGGCGTTGCAGGAAAGCAGCACCGTAAATAGAAAAAAAAAATAAGAGTGGTTCTTTCTGGAGTCCCTTATAAATATTATCTGTCACCTGGCTTTCTGTTTTCTACCCAAATGGCCAAAAGGAATGAATGAGTATGCCCTTTCTACGGTAAAAATTCACCAGGACCCTGAGGGCAGGGGAAGAATCTAAATCTTGCCTCACATCAGCCAAATCTTACCTAATCTCTTGTACATATTTCTCCACTCCAGTCCCAAGGTTTCACCCAGGGTGCCCTTCTCACCCTCCCAGAATCCCATTCCTCTAGCAGGCCCACCACCCAGAACAGAGTGACCACGCGGACATCTCATAAATCACTGCCTGACTCCTAATCATAGGTCGAGCCCAGTAGGTCACTCTGTAACATTCATCTCGGTTTTAAAAACATGAGAAGGACATTGCTGGCAAAAATCCAGGCATAAGGAATTCTATGTTCTAGAAACAGAGAAACTGAACTATTTCAATTTGAAAGCAAGAGCTGGCAGGAAATCAACAGAGCAAAATCATCTAGGAGGAAAAAAAAACAGACTGGTTAGTTAACTTGTAGG
The DNA here is from genome assembly GCF_000325575.1 of Pteropus alecto. Taxonomy (NCBI): domain Eukaryota; kingdom Metazoa; phylum Chordata; class Mammalia; order Chiroptera; family Pteropodidae; genus Pteropus; species Pteropus alecto. The sequence continues at coordinate 7,927,851 of NW_006440645.1, read as the reverse complement.
TCTGTAAGGTGGGCAGATTTCTTTAAAAAGCAAACAAAGCAGTTTTAGGCGTGAGAGACTTAATTGGCATCCAAGGCCAAGAATATTAATAATGTAATATAAAAACCTTGCTCTAGTGAGAATTCTGCAATTGAAGCATTCTACTCTAATAGCTAAAGTTTAAGGGAGAAGAATCTAGAAAAGGGTCTTTATCTATCCACTCATATATTCTAATCTGTACCATTCATGGTATAAACATATAAATCCTATCCTGTTTTTTTTCACCAGGACGAGAAAAAGTTGATGCTTTTCAGAATTTGTGTGTCTGAGAAAGTCGAGTCAAGCTGCTTTTGTAGATTAAAAACAATGCTAGAATATTGACACTTTTATATTTATTCTTCCCTTAATTAAATGAGAAATTTCATTTATGCATAAGGTAAAAGTAGAGAACTAATAATGGCTTAAGAGAAATTTTAGATCACTTTGGCAATAACGGCCAGGAATAGCATCTATAAACAGAATTCAAAGATAATCGAAACCTATGTTTTAACTC
>NW_006440645.1:7911205-7927260 GCF_000325575.1 Pteropus alecto | reverse complement strand
CCCATGAAATATTATCAGTGAAATGAAAATGGCACACACAGGAAGAAACACAATAAGGCTCAGAGCCTGGGGAAGCTACACCTATGTCATTGTCTTTCAAATATTAAGCATTATTGAATGGATAAATATTTATATATAAAAATGTTCATTTCTGGGTTATTTATTTTATTGTAGCAAAAAAAAAATAGAAACAATCTAAATGTCCAGAAATAGGAAAATATTTAAGAAATCTATGGTATGTTGATATGATGTATGATAGCCATTAAAAGAAGTCACATTTCAAACAGCAAAAATTAAAGAGTGAAAATACCTACTAATGTGGGATAAAAAGGAAAGGAGACTCTCATACAATGCCAGGGGAAAAGTGAATAGCCTTGTGGGAAAGTAATCTGGCAATATCTACTAAAATTAAAAATATATTATTTAGAGAACACCCTAACATAGGTGAAGAGTATTAAAAAACAAACAAACAAACAAACAAACAGTAAAGACTACGCCATAGAATCCTCTTATACAAACGTAAAATAATTTTTGTGGAAGTAATCCAAACAGAGAGCTGACTTCCAACTCCCTGACCACTCATGCCCTCTCTGGGGGACACCCCAAGGGATCCTCAAGCCCTCTGGGTAATAGCAGCTCTCACTTGGCGACCGCTCAATGATGCTTGTGGACCACCCACACTGTATAGCCCATCTAAACTCTTCCTTCCCACTTGTCCCTTTCTCCTACTCCTATGCCCTCTCTCCTGAATCAAGACTGTATCACTTTTCACCTGAATTATCAAACAGTATAACCAGTTTTCCTTCCACCTTTGCCTTCCCTGCTCCCATGTACTTTGTGCACTGTGACTAGCGCAGTCCTGCATGGAACCCTGACCGCGATTCTCTCCTGCATAGAGTACCTGACACCCCCTCTCTGTGTGGAGAACAACCTCTACGTCTTCAGCACGCAAACCCTCCAGGTCATCAAAGACCTGCTCTAAATATGGCCTGACCCGTAGCTCTAGTGCCTTTGCATGCTAAATGAGTACAGTGGGTTGAATATTGTGCCCCCCAAATTCTTGTCCTCCTGGAACCTCAAAATGTGAGTTTACTTGGAAACAGGGTCTTTGCAGATGTAATTAAGATACGAACTTGCTGGATTAGGATGGGCCCTAAATCCAATGTCTCGCATTCTTACAACACTGCCATGCGCAGACAGAGGGAGACACCCAGAAGGAAGATGGCCCCGTGAGGGTGGAGGCAGGAATTAGCGTGATGCAGCTACAAGCCAGGGGACGCCAAAGATTGCCAGCGGCCACCAGAAGCTGGCCAGAGTCAAGAAAGCATTCTGCCCTAGGACCTGTCGAGGGGGTATGGCACCGCTGAGACCTTGATTTTGGACTTCTACCTTTTGGAACTGTGAAGAGGAATTATTGTTTTAAGCCGCAAAGTTGGAATCTAATACAATTGGTTAGGAAATTTTGGGTGGCAAACAACAACAAAACACCCAAGCGACTCCATTTAGCTTAAGGAGAGGGAAAGTTATGACAAAGATACCACGACTGTATTTCAGGAAACCCGAGAACGGAAATGCAGCGGAGCCTCGGGGACGTCCAAAATCACAGACACCGGCGCCACCAGCGTTCTCACTCTGACCGCTCTTTCCCCTTTGTATCTTCTTCATTTCTTTCTCCTCCATTCTTCTTCCTCTTTTCTCTCTTGCCCTCACTCTCTTCCTTCATTTCTCGGGGTCACAGCCATCAACAGCTACACATTTATTTTCTGATACCCAAAGAGAAGCTGACACCTTTTTTTTCAGTTTCAGTTTCAAAAGTTCCAAAGAAGAACTGGTTGGCCTGTTGGGTCGGAAATCCCACCAACGTTCACCGACAGCTATTACATGGTCAGGAGATGAGTTTTACAGAAGCCATGTGGATGCAGCAGAATTGGGAGGGGGGAGAGAAAAGGAATCATTAGTGTCCTTGACGTGTCAGCGTCCTCATGCTTCCCTTTTTCTCCGCTATCTCTGCTTGTTTAAACAGCACATGCCTCTCAAAGTCTAGCCTGAATGTCACCTTTTCCGCAAAAATATGTCAGTTTCTGCCATTAGACCACGAATCTTCAAAAGCCGAAACCATGCATCTTTCTCCTTCTAATGCCCTCCTCCCCGAGCAGGCCCGGGAATCCGTGGTGCTCCTCGAAGCCACCCTGGATCCAGCCATCCGCCGCCCCCTTCTCCAGGCTCCTGACGCGCTCCGTGGGAACGTCCTTGGTCACACGTGCTATCTTCTGGCTTCGACGGAAGATACTTGTAAACATGTTTTTCTCCCTCTCCAAGGTGTTGGCTCCTTATAGACAGGGTCAAGTGCTTTGCACATAACAGTAATTCTTTGTTAATTATAATCCCCCATCCCTACCCTCTCGGAATCCAATTAGCAGCATGTACTGCCGTGGGGTAGAGGGGTGGGAGCTGCAGCACCGTGCCGCCTGCCATCCCGCATCAAAGAGCAGCCCCTTGTTCGGCACTCAGGACTGCCAGGGCTCCCTTCCAGCACCTTGATGCCATCCCGGGCAAACAGCATGACCTGGGAGTTGAGTTTTGATGAAAGACACAAAAATACAGTTATTAGGAAATTTTAGAGCGCTCCTGCCCACAACCCAGCTGGGCAGAGAGGATTCAGGCATAGGATCAGTTACAGTAAATTTAAAACTTGAATATCACTAGCAAAAACTATCTGTGAGACTCTGCTACCCCATATATCCATGTTTGGCTATATTTTTGTTTTCTACCAATATGTCATATGATTATGATGTGGTACATCTGCAGCTTTTATGTCCAGGGCCCTCTAAAGGGTTTTACTATACTTTTGCTTAATACAGCCACAATTAGTCCTGCAGGTCACTCAGAAGTCCCTTGGACAATCAAAGAGCAAGTTAATAAAGAAAGACCATTATGCCACGTGCTCAGCTTCTTTGCAGAGAGCAAGAATCATGCTGTGAGTTGGTATTAAGGTCAGTGCAACACTTGTTACATGTGCAGAGCTGAGGACAAGGCGGGTGGGGTACGGGACAGACAACCCAGGCAGAGCCATGGCTCCCTACTTCCCTTTCCCCACCCTCCGGCCCTGGCGGGGAGGACCCTCATCATCCAAGGTGAACAAGTCAGGCAGGAGCAAAGGTCAGGCCCAAGCTTATTCAGGAAGGGCCTAGCCCATCAGCCAAAATCTCTTCTCCCGCTCCCCACCTGCCATCCAAGTGAATCTATTTACTCAAGGGTGACTTCTGTGCACAGAAAAATTATTCAGAAGTAACTTTGATTTTGAAATTAATTTTTGACTTTACAAAGTCAAAACCCAAGGAGATTCTTCTATAAATTTGTAAATTCAACTTATAATTTTATAGATGTATAGCTAAATTTAAACAACCATTTCTAAGGGGGCTTTTGATTAATGTTTGGTCACATTTACAAATCTACTTAATTCACCTATTTTAAATATTTAAACTGCATTTGTAAATTTAATATATTTGATTTTTAAAAAGTACTTCAGTTGTCTGACCAAAAAACACTTTTCAATTACTTAAGTAATTCATATATATTCAATAAATTAATCTTATTAATATGTTAATTTTAAGTTCTTTTAAATGTCTGACATTGCATTTACATTTTGAAAGATTTCCACATAAAATCATAAATTTAAATCAATTACTTAGAGTACACATTTTAAATAGCACTATGCATATACTATGTTATTCTAACAGCTTATATTCCCTTAAACACTATAAATGCTTAAAATACTAAATATACAGATTCCTTTGCATAAATACTATAACAATGTGTTTGATTTTTCTTAAACATTTCTATCTTTAACTTGAAACCTTCTCAGGGTTCTTGAAAATACTTATTGCTTTAAAAAAATAAAAGTTGATTTTCTCAAATTCTTTTGATCATATCTTCCAAAGCTGGTTAAATCGTATATGAGGTCTGGAGCCACAGATGTCTAGAGGAATTTTGCTCATGACATCACTACCAGGATGGATCCCTTTGTAGTCTCGATAAATCATAAACTCCAAAACTTGAAAGGGAGTTATCGCCAGCCTTCGAAATGGCCCCCAGTGACTCTCCCTACCTGTTAGTCGCTCCCCTGGAGAGAGACTTCCATTCTGAACAGGGCTGACCTGTGTAACAACAGGATTTTGTGAAAATAATGACGAGTGACTTCTGAAGCCAGGTCAGAAGACATTGTTGCTACCTTGCATGTCTTGGATTGTTTGCTGTGGGGGAAGCCAGCTACTCATGCAGCCCTGTGGAGAGGTCCGTGTGGTAAGGGACTGAGTGCTCCTACCAACAGCCAGGCAAATCCGCCGCGTACTTTACTCCCCTGCCTGGGACACAGACCCTCTAGCCCCAGCCGAGCTTTCAGATAACTGCAGCCCTGGCCAACATTCTGACTGACTCTATGCGAGAGAGACCCGACTCAAAACTAAGCAGCTCCTTTCACTCACCAACCAACCAAACAAACAACAACAAGAAACCCTCTATGCTGCTCCCAAATTCCTGGGACTTTGAGATAATAAACATTTATTGTTGTTTTAAGCCTCTAAATTTTGGAGTAATTTGTTATGTAGCAACACAAACTAATAAGAAATGGTTCTATTCTCTCACATCTCTGAATCCAAATCATATCATTATCTAATTTTCAGGTCTACTAGTTCCTAAAAACATCCACTCAGGTGACTACGCCACTTTGCTAGGATTGAACTATGTATGGCTTCCTCTTATCCTGAACATTTCCTTTTTCATTCTCTAAGTTAGGTCCACGATTCTACAGAAACTTTAAAGTACATATAAATCTTTCTGTCATATGTCTATTCCCAATTCTACCATCACGACTTCAAGGAAGTACATTCTATTGCCACCAATCATTACAGCATCCTTGGCCCGATTGAAACTTTATATTTTAACATTGAAAGGTGGAAGCATTTTTTCTAATAATGCATTGCTAAAATATCCATGAAGTCTAACAAACATCTCAGACTTAACATGGCTAGAAAAGAACTCTCAACTTTCCTGTGCCCTGGCCCCCTCCTCCCTGTCTTCCACAGCTCTGCAAATGACGTCGTCACCCATCCAGATGCTCTTACTGAACACCGAAGAGCCATTCGGGACTCCTCCCTCCTTCTCACACAATCGGCAACAGAATTCTCTTAGACTCTACCTCCAAAACGTAGTCTGCATTCGCTAACTTCTCTTCGTCTGCATTCCCATCAGCCTAGACAAAGCCATCACTTTTCACCAGGACGTCGCAAATACCCTTCTAACTGTCACCCCGTTGCCTCTCTCCACAAACATTCACGCGCCGGCCTTTGTGTGACATATTTTATTTTTCTGGGGTAAACACCTAGAAGTGAGCTTGCTGAGTCATATGGTGAGTGCCTGTTTAATTTTATAAAAAACTGCCAAACTCTTTTCCATTTGCCTTCCCACCAGTAACATATGAGAGTCCACCTATTCCGCATCCTCGTCAGCACTCGGTATTGGGTTTTACTTTTAAAGCCGTTCTAGTAGGTGTGTAGTAGTTCTTTTCTGTGTGTATGTGTGATTTTTTAATTTCACATACAATGAGATGTACAGAACCTAAGTATACAATGCAGTGAGTTTGGTAAACATGCACATCCATGCGATCAAGACATAGAACATATCCAATACCCTAATAAGTCCCCTAGGAACCCCCTTCCAGCCAGTCTTTACCCTTAGAGGTAGCCACTTCCAGTTGCTATCACCATAAATAAGCCTTACCTTTTCCTAAGCTAAAGGAATAGTATAGTATATACTGTTCTGTGTCTGGCTGGTTTTGCTCAACATAATGGTTGAGCAAAATCCATGACGATGCACATATCAGTAGTTCTTTACTTCCATTGCTGAGTAGAACTTAATTGTATGAACATATGACAATTTGTTTATCCATTTACCTTTTGACAGATGTTTGGGTTAGTTCCAGCAATTCCATTCCCAGGTATTTACCCAGGAGAAATGAAAGCATATGTCCACAAAAAGACAATAACAGCCTGCTTCCTGTCTTGATCCACCACAATCCATCCTCCATAGAGCAGCTAGAAAAATCTTTTAAATAAATTACTCAGATCTCATCATCCCTCTACTTAATACCCTTTAGTGGCTTCTCATCCCACTTAGGAGAAAACACACACTTCCTAGCATGGCTGGCGAAACTCAGGCACCACTGATTCTCAACCCTGGCTGCACACAGGAACCCTCTCGGAACTTCTGATGCCTGGGCCCGCTTCCAAACAAGTGGAGGAGGGCACCAAAGAGGTGTTCAAGTTCCTCAGGAGATTCTAACAGGCCCCAGGTTTGCCAGGCCCCGCCATGCGACCTGGCGCTCAGCTCCCCCAGCTCATCTCATGCCACTGCCCACTCAGGTGCTCTCATACGGCCACACTGAACTCAGCTATTCCATCCCGACCTCAGAGGCTTCGTACTAGTATTCCTACTGCCTGGGATGTTCTTTAGATGTTAGTGTGTCTGGTTCTTTCTTGGGATTAGAGTCTCAGCTGAAATGTCACCCGCTCAGAGGGCTGCCCACCAAGGCTAACGGAGGCACACTCTAGTGCGTCACTTGCTCAAATGCTCTGTATCACATTTATCTCTAATATTGCCTTGTGCATTTTTCTGCATGTTTATTGTCTGTCTCCCCCCTGTGGACTGTAAATCCCCTGAGAACAGGGACCTTGCCAGCCTTGCTCTCCACAGTATCCCTAGCATTTATAATCGTGCCTGGCACATGATTACAAAGGTTTAAGAAATATTTGTTGTAAGCATGAAAAAATATACATATGAAACGTGTATATTACTTAAGACAGAGGGCAAAAACCAGAAGGGCGCTTCTTTCTTTTTTTCTCTCATGTGAAGCAGGAGGTAGTTAGTTGATAAACAGGAAAATAAAGAGACTGGCCAGAGGGGATTAAACCCAACTACTACATACAGCTCTTTAGGTCTGAAAAGGCAGAAAAGTTGTGTGTGGCTTTTAGTGTCTTATCTTCTGCCCTAACCTGGTGCTATGCACATCATAGATACTCAGTGAAAATATTTCTATTAACGGTGAAGCAGCTGTGATCTGCTTCGAGGGGCTGGAGGGGATGAGGAGGAGGTGTGAGGTACAGTGTGCGAGTGGGGATTAGCGGATCAGGAGAAAAGGAGACAGAAGTCCATTTATGCTTCCATCCTCATTTTAGGGAGCCATCACCAATTCAAAGCATGAAATCCAGTTTAATCTATTCTAGTCAATGGGATTTCAATACATTGTTCTATTCTATGTATGCTTTCTCTTTATAAGCAAGGCAATATGTTAAAGCAACGTTTTAAAGAAAGTTGAACAGCAAGGAAGGAAAGGTGTGACGTAGAGACGAGAAAATAAGAAAAAATTTAAAAACGTCTTTGTGCTGGACGCAGCACCAGGCATGTTCAGGCATTTACTTATTCATCACAACTCTATGTGAAATAAATATAATTACAGCATTTTACAGGTGAGGAAACTGAATGAAGCTTAGAGGAAAATTACTTCTCTTAAATATTCTTACCACTTAACTGGTATAAGAAGATTGGATCGGAAATGTATAAGAGGCACTCGTCAGACATAAGATGATATTAACAGTGGAAGAACCATCAAGTGGAAGCATGATAGACGACAGATTCAAACTGATCTTGTCAAGCTATCACACTGGACTAAAAACAAGGGTTAGACACGCTATAGTCATAGTGGAGAAAATGTACATTCTGCCGTCAGCCACACAAGGACAGAAAGAAAGAGACCTAATTTGGCTGAAGTTCATGCAAAAAAAGAAAAAACCTTGTGGATTACTAGTTTAATATAGGGCAATAGTAGATGCTAAAAATGTGACCAGGACAACCCTTAAGCATTTTGTGATGGTTCTTACCTTATCTGACTTCTTTCCAATATTTATCACTGGAGTTATTTTTAAAATTTTTCTTCTCTCCTGGTTTCTGTTACATCTGATTACCTTCCCAGCACTGAAGCAGATCCTCATTAAATACTAACACTAATAATGTGATACTCCTCATTTATTAAGGGTTCTATGCCAACTACCCATATACTATTTAGCTCCTTTTTTGATGGCACTAATGAAATGGGCATAATTATTTCTCTCATTTTATAGATGAGAAAACTCAGGTTTAGAAAATCTAGGTGGTTTTTTCAAGATCAGAACTAATGATGTCAGTAGCACCCAACTCCAGAACCGACTTGGAGTGCATGCTCTTGACTACTGTCCCTTCCACCCCAGCTCAGTTCTTCCAGAGCTTCCTTTCCTCCTTGCTCGTTCCTCAAGTGTCCATGTCCCTCCGAGTCCGGTCCTCAGGTCTCAGTTCCTCTTACATCACTGCCCCTCTGGTTGATCACCAGTAGATTCGAGATGTCCACGTGGAGGCATCCTATAGTTGATAGTTGCTTCCCCAATAACAATGACCCTCTCCACTTTCTTCCTTGCTAGCAGGTGCCTCTGTAAGCATCCAAGGAGGCTGGCCTTAGCCCCAACCCTGGCCTCAGAGGGTGGATTATGATGGCTTTAAACCAGACGCAGTACTCCTCCTGCCCCCTCTTTCCGTGACTAGTTTAAGCACTGGGAAAGAATCATCTGAGGGACGTCTGAGAAAAGTTATCCTGGCTTTTTAAACAGAACTATTCATGAAAAGGCAATCTCTCTTCCATCACATGGTTGTATCTGCATGTGATGGCTGCAACTTCGGAAGCCTTCTTGGAGCCTTTAATAATTTTCTAAAGTGTAAATAGCTCCTGAGACCAAAATGTTTGAGAACTCCTGCCTAGCCCGTGCCAGCATCGTCCCTCATCAAGATTACTGAAACCTTCTCCTAAATGCTTTTCTCATTTGTCCAACCCCAATAAACCCATTCTCTACAATATTACCGGAGTGAGCTTACTGAACACTAATCAGATCCCTGCTTAACCCTCCGATGACCTCTACTGCTTTCAGTTCAGCACCTAACGCCCACACTACTTGTCTCTTTTGTTACTCTCTGTTCACAATCTCCGCTCAGAAATGATACTGGTTGTTTCCGTGCCTCCTCACCTGTTCCTTTTTTCTTTGTTTTGTTTCGTTCTGTTCTTTGGAGCAGAGGACATTTCGTACAATGAATTGGTTACTGTACTAGAGGTAATGGAAGAGCTAAGAAGTCAATCAGGGCGGTGAGACCAGAGACTAGCACAACAGCAACCCACCAACAATAGCGAGCCCTGGGCTGCCGGAATAAAAGGAGGAAGTGGTGTCACCAGACCCTAAGGGTCAGGGTTCCCTAGGGTGATCCACAACTGTGGGGCACCTGTTCTATAGATGATGGTACCATGGAAGAGACAAGCCACTCAAATGGTGCCTTCCAAACCTGAGGTTCCTCTCCTGCTGTTAAGTCTTCCTGTCACACTGCACCCCCTCGTTCTCCAGCTCGCTAACTCCTACTGTCCTTCAAAATTCAGCTCAAGGGTCATTGTCTCCGAGAAGTTGTTCCTGAGCCCACGGGTAATTTACCTGTCTCTCTTCCGTGCTTTCAAGGCGCCATTTATTAAAGTGGTCACCAGAAAGTACTTTGGCCACTCAGCTCTTTGAGGGCTGGGTGGCATCTCTTTCTTTTGTATTGCTTGAGCCCAGGACGGTATCTGATGACAGTATTGGAGGCTATTGTATGTACTTAGAAAATATTTTGTGACCATATTAATGAATTAGCTCTGAAATAATTTGCTTACAGGATGAGTTTCATTTTTTGAAGCATTTGCTTTCCTTTTCATATGTCCAATGCTTCCTATGTCCAAGGCTCAGGGCCTTTTTCTTCACATACCAATTTCTCATGGTTTTAGAGAGGAAATATTGTTTAACTTTTTAACACACCTTTATGCCTGGGAGGTATACAGATTTTTCCTGGAGTCCCGGCCTCACGCTCCCCTTTAAACTGTGCCCTCTGGAGGGTAGGCCTTGTTGCTTTCTTCCTAATTCTCATACCTGTAGTGCTTAATTTTAATCTTACAAACTGCCTCCTAAAAGAAGCCAGAATTCTTTTCCCTGTTTTGTCAGCCTTATAAATTTTGTGCTTTTTCATACAATTTTTTTGTTCTTTCACTCTGGATAAAAATAACAGGTAACGAAGGCTTAATTACATTTAGGGAATCCCTTCTTCGCTCTTAGAAACAGCCATTAATATTAGTGTCTTGCTGTGTGTCTGCGACAGGGAAGTCCAGGCTGGTGACGAGGCCGGAGCTTATGTGTACATGAGACTAAGGGAAGCTTTCTGGAGAGTAGGAAGACAATGAGCATGGTCTGAGAGTGAACAAAGGATGAGCACGGACTTTTTCTCCTTAACTTTTTTCTTCTTAACTTTTTTAGATATAAATCACATACCACACAATTCGCCATTTAAAGTACACAAATCGATGGTTTTTACTACATTCACAGATGTGCACCATCACCGCCATTTTAGAATATTTGCATCACCTCAAAAGATACCTCGTATCCTCTAGCTAATGTCCCATCCCACCTCTTCGTCCCACCTGACACCCCCTCCTCAACCCTAAGCAGACACTAATCTACTTCTGTCTACCCCTCCACCCCCAGCCCCCATCTCCCTGTTCTGGATCTTCATGGAATACGTCCCCTTTGGGGACTGGCTTCTTTAATTTAGCATAATGTTTTCAAGTTTCATCCATGTTGAACCATCTTTTCCAAACACCAAAACTGAACTGGCCCAGCACTGTCACTGGAGTCATGAGTGTAAACCAATGTTTTGCTCTGGTGGGACTATTTCCACCTGCAGAGGCTCCTTGCTGGTGGATTTCACTGGCACCTGCTACATGTGCTTCTGAACCTAAGCAACCACTGTCAACTGGCATTGGGCCTTGTTTGAAGACAAGGAAATTAAGAACTAACCAGAACTGCAGACAGAATCCCACAAACCATCGTATGACTTTTGGGAAAGAGAATTCATAAGAAAACCTCTCAGGCCATTTCTTCATACTGTTCTACTGGGCTCTGTAGGTATACCCGTCAGGGAAGTCCAGGCTGGTGACAGGGCTGAAGCTCATGCAAATATAATTCTTAGTTCAGTAGTTCTCAGATAAGCGGTGTGTCACCTGGGAACTTGTTAGAAATGCAGATTCTCAGGTCCCACCCCAGACCTACTGATCAGAAACTCTGGGAGTGGAATCCAGCAAATCTGTGTTTCGACAAGCCTTCCGGTGACTTTGATCCACACTTAAGTTTGAGAACCTCTGATTGGTTAACTGGTACAGCACTATCAGTATTGGCATGTAAGCTTAAATGACTGACCCGTACTCTGTTTTGCATCAAGTATATATGTTATATATCCGGTGGATGAAGAAAAACACTGTTTGGGAGCTAGACAGGAGATTGTGTTACATGTGCTGAATTTCAGCATTGATATGACAGGCAACCAATTCTATTACTCCCCATCTCCCATCATTATTTTGTTTTTAAAAATAATGCTTTGATAAAAACTTACTTTAAAAAAATCCAGATACACTTGATACCTTTACAGAGTTCATTTCCCCTTCCAATTGAGAAGATCTTACAGGAAGGGTCCCTGGAAGATGGTATTTCTACAAATTAGAAAAAATTAATCCCCATATCCACTCATATCAGACACAGGCCTCTGAAGATGTCTTCCTAAGTGGATGTTTTGTCAGTGCAGGGACAATACCAGGTGGTGCGTTTTCAAAGCAATTGGTGACACGACAATGCCCGTGTTGATGAAGCACCCGAGAGTTCGCTGTGGACACGCCAGGGACTTTATCCTCTGTGGTTAAGACCAGACGTTTTTTAGATGCTCTGAGGATAGTCATTATCTCTTTCAGAATAGATTTGACTCATGGTTAGCACTTTTGAAATTCTGCTAAAATGTGCCTTAAATACTTTGATAAAAGTGTAATTCTGATAAAAGCAATTTTATTTGTCAAAATTCACTACTGTGTAGTTCTTTTAAAGTAGTAGCCATTATTTTCTCAGCATCTATTCCCATTTTGCTCTCAATACCATTAAAATTGATTTTTAAAAAGTCTTAGAGACACATGTGGTCCTTAGCATACACGGCCTCACACTGTTAATTATCACTGCATGGATCTGTCTCATCTCTCAACTCGATTTACCATCCCTGAGGGTGACAGCAATTTCTTGTATGTATTCGTTTGCCCTCACCATGTCTATCGGGTGTCTTAAACACAACGGACACCTGTAAAAACGTGCGTATTGCTTGATAGTTTGAATAGTGCCTCGAAACACCCACTCCCCTAGTCAAGAATACAAACTCTCTCAAATTAGGTCACTTAAGAAGCGATAACAAACCTCGTCAGAAATATACAAGGACGTAAGCGAAGCACACTGAGACCACGCGAGACATGAATCTGGATGCTCAGGACCCAAGGACGGTTTTCCACTTAGGATCCTGCGACTTCAGATCTATGCTTCTATCTGTGCATCTCCTTGTTTCTCAAGCTTCTTTAGTAGAATGACCTCTTTTTTATTGTGGCGTCTCTATTGCCCCAAAATATGAGCTTACATTTGGCTTTGGTTTGTCATGAATCCATCCAACTACGGTTGACCCCAAACTACACACGTTTGAACTGCAAAGTGGTTTTCTCTGCTTCAGAATAATAGAAATATGCAGATTTTTTTTTTTTCAATAAATATACAGCTGGCCCGCCGCATCCCTGAGTTTAGTATCCACATATTCAGCCAGCTGCAGACTGAAAACAGTATTTCTGACCTGTGTTTGGGAATCTGCAGATGCAGAGGGCCAACCCTATGTGCTGATCTCCACTGTTTCACGTAAGGGACTTGAACATCCGTGGATTCCGGTATCTCAGTGGGTCCTGGGACCGACCTCCCACAGGCACTGAGGGGGTGGGCGTAGTTAAGTTTTGAAGGAGTCAAAAGTTATGTGTGGATTTTCGGTGGTAACGGGGTTTGGTGCCCCAACCCCCACACTGTTCAAGGGTCAAATGTATTTTATTTCAAGAGCCCATCAGCATCTAACTGGTTCAACTTAGGGGCCCAATTCCAAATTCCATAGAGACATCATGTGATTCAGCTCTAGTACATCTAGACATGAGTAGGAAGTAGGAAGCATGGAGGAATCAGGGAGCATGTGGAGCTGCCTTTCCAGGAAATGTGGGTGGAACAGGTTCACTAATAAGGGGTCATGGACAAGAAAGTAACAACCGACACATCTAATCCGATTTACTACAGCCTGCAACTCCAACAAGTATGCGAAACTGAGACAGTAAGGTAACCAGGGTCGCAGATAACCTTCTTCTTTAATCTAGATCCGGGGTTAGTAGCTCTGGCCTTCTGGCCAAATCCAGTGTGTGGTCAGTTTTCGTAAGACCTAAGGATGGTTTTTACATGAAGAAGAACAGGCGGCAGGGGTATTAAGTGATGAAGCCTAAAATACTTACTCTCGAGTCCTTGACAGAAAAAGTGTGTCAACCCTTGCTCTAGATGAGCTTTCTTTTTTCACTTATTTGATGAATATTGACTGAGTCTCTGCTATGTTCTAGACACTGTTCTGCATGTTGGGGATGCAGTGATGGCACAAGATAAACATGGTTCCTGCCCTGGAGGAGGTTAGGTTTTGTTACGGGTGAGAAGAGCCCAACGATAAGCACATACATTAATAAATAGGACAATTTCAGACAATAAGTGCAGTGAACAAAATAAGCAGGGAAAATTAATAAAAGGAGAATAACAGGGGAGGGAGATGGGTTGCTCTGGGAGAATCTGTCTGTGGAGAAGACACTTATGCTGAGAACTGAAAGCACAGGAGAGAATCAGTCTTGAGGAGGTTGACATTATAGCCAGCGGAAACAGGGACAAAGTCTCCGAGGCAGATAATCCCCCTTAATCGAGGAAACCCAAACGGGCAGGTGCATATGAGCAGAATGTGGTGGAAAATACAGTTGGGAGGGTGGGGGGGAGACCATGTATGGCCCTGGAAGGAAGCCACTGAACGTGACACAGTCTCCTGAATGACATGATCTCACGAATGTTTCTAAAATATCTCTCTGGCTGCCAGGAGATAGATTACAGAGAAGCAAGAGTGAGTTCTATTTAAGAGGTTATTGTAACAGTTCAGGTGAGACATGATTGTGATTTAGACTAGAATGGTGCCATGGGAATGGAGAAAAGTGGATGAATTAATGAGACTAATGGATTGGCTATGAGGAGAGAGGAATCAGCATGCTTCCTCGATGTCTGTTTGAGCAGCTGAGTGGGTGGTGGGCCTGTCACTTTATCCATCTCATCTTTTGTTAACTGAGTAATTGAGACTCTGAAACTAAGACTCTTGCTTACATGTTAGAAAATTTTTCCAACAGAAAAAGAATTATTCTCAATATTGAATTTTCATAACTTTTACATATGTACTTTCCACAGGGGATCATCGAATGAAACGCTCTTCTTCGGCAATCTCCACCGTCCTCTTAGAAAACTGCACGGTGTTTTTCTCCGCTTCAGAATAACAGCTCGTGTGTGCTTTGTGACAGGAAAATGACTTATCGAGGCTGCCATTTTGTCCTAGGATTTTGCGACTCTGTTGCTCCCTCGGAGAGACCGCTGTGAAAAGGCAGAGAACCACGGGTCCTTGCTCAACAGGGCACGGCGAGTCTTCTCCCTCTTCCCCATCGGGGTCTGTGTGCAGGATGGGAACCGCCATCAGCCTAGCGATGCTGAGGTTTGTTTTGAAGCATTTGACGGAGGAAGCGAATGCTCAGGGGAAGCTTTAAATTTCTTTCTACTTACAGAAGTGGAATTGTAAGAACTATCTCTTTACCATTAATCACCAGGTCTAGGGGGAAGCCAGCCAGCTTCAGAGAGTTAGTTAAAAGAGGTGAGTAATGACTCAACTCTCCCTTATCTCACTCTCTTTTCAGGTTTGATCTCGCCAGACTCTCAGGCTGCACTAACCCACTCTCACGAGAGCTCGTCCCGTGTACTGCAGTATCCAGGGAGTTCGACGTTTAAAGAGGCCTGTCCTAGAGAGGCCCGTCCAACTGAATAATGAGGAACTTCAATGCCCAGCCTGGGCCGTAAGTGGGGCCAAGGGCGGAAGACTGTGTGGACTAGGTCTCCAGAAACGTCCCAGTAGACTGGGATGGTTTAGGCATGACCTAGAATCCCTGGGAAGTCTTGATCCTTTTCATTCAATAATCTGACCCTTATTATAGAGAGAATCGTTTTTGAAGTTAGTTCTCTAAAAGTCTGCTTTTGGTCTCCACTCACTGACTCCTGAAAGAACTTATGTTAGAGATAAGCTTCCATGATTATCCCTGTTCCAGCTTCAATGGTCACAAAGGCCAAGATTGCATTTTGATTCTACTTCTTTGTAGTTTTTTTTTTTTTAATGGGTCTTTCTGAGTCTTCGCTTATATTAAGCAATAATTAGTTATTTTGAGTAACAGATTCACTGCATAACCCCTGAATATACCCAAGCATCACTCTCTCAGTGATATTCCAGTGGAGATAGTTGCTTAAATCACAACCATCTCCAATGATGTCCATCCTCACCCACAAACACAGGGATCTCTCCACTCCTCTCAACCATGGCTGCAAACTTCCAGGAGGCTCTTTGCTAGCACCCAGGTGCATTTTAAGTAACAAAGTCAAAGGGAAAAATAAAAGCTCAATACATCCCATTTGGTGCAAATGAACTTAACTATTTAAGGCTACTTTGGGTAGCTATTTAAGGCTACTCTGTATCTCAGAATATAAGTTTGTGGCAGTGTGTTTTGTAAACTAGTGTTTATAGTCTGCTGAGCTTTCAAAACAACTCTGTCCTATTAAGCCTGCATTGAGAAGTGCAGTTAATTTGTAAGAGTAAATTTTGTGTGTGTGTGTGATAACTGCAGGCCTTGCAGATTAGAGTGAATTGGCAAGGTTCTGTTACTAATAAAAATACACACAAAAACTGTAACATTCTACTGCTTCAAGGTTCCTCATGAGGAAAACATTCACCATTCCTGATAG
>NW_006440645.1:7901035-7911181 GCF_000325575.1 Pteropus alecto | reverse complement strand
GATACCTTTCAAGTGACATATGGTCCAAAATTCCCTATAATAGAAGACACAGTTCTGCTATTCGGATATTTGAAACTAATAGATGAACAAATTAAATATAAATTTCATGAATCAACGATATTTAATAAAATTGAGGGAGCAATAATTTTTTGCCAGCCAGGCTATATAGCTTTTTATTTTATTAGACCCATATGTGAAATACTGTAAGACTGTGCTGAAGTGTAAGAGCACATTACCATTTATTTAATGAATATTTAAGTACCTACTTGGTGCCAGACACCACGCTAGGAGCAGGAGATGAAAGCCCCAGCAGGTAATCCTGTCTGAACACTTGCGCTCAGAGATCCTATAACTAGACTCACCTACATGACTTCAGATGGGTTGAAACTATTATCCTAATTGCAAGTGGTTGAACTTTGAGGATTGTGAAGGAATGGGTCCACCACTAGTCTAACATTTAGAAGCTACGGGCCATCAGTGTACTACTGGACATTTCTCAGCTGCCTTGGGAGTTTCTTCAAGTTCCAACTGGTTACATAGTTATAGTATCTACTCAAGGATGCTTCAGCTGCCTTCATGTTTGGCAAGCTCACCCAAAGTGGGAGGAAAAAAAATACTTCCTGCATCCTTGAGCAAAGATCTCTCCTGTATTTAACAAAAACAAATAAAACAAACAGAATACTTCTCCAGCAAGAAGAGTGGAAAGGGAAGTGTTTCTGTTACACAGAGGCTGACAAAGGCACAAGTCAGGGCACGTTACTGACCACTGACTTCATGATCCTTTTGAAAGATCAGTTTTAGACTTACGAATTGAGAAATAGCACAGAGTTCCCATGCAGCCCCACCTCGGCTCCCCTGTCTCCCCTATTATTGACATCTTACATTAGTAGGGTTACAATTAATGATATATTATTAATATCTAAAACCTATATTTATTAAATATCCTAAGTTTTTCTCTAATGTCCTTTTTTTGGTTCCAGGATATCGCATTATATGTTAGTTGTCTTGCCTTCTAAGGCTCCTCTTGGCTGTAACAGTTATTTGCTTTCTTTGTTTTTGATGACTTTAACAGCTTGAGGCATGCTGGTAAGGTATATTGTAGGATATACAACACCCCTCTATTAGAATGTGTCTGGTGTTTTTCTCACGATTAGACTGGAGTTCTGGGTGTTGGTAAGATCATTGGGATGTGGTGCCATTTTCATCACATAGTATCAAGGGTACATACTATCAATATACCGACGGCTGATGCTGTTCTTGACCACTTGGTTCAGGCATTGTCTGTCAGGTGTCTCTACTGTAAAGTTACTCCTCCCTCCCCCTTTTCCATGCTGTCCTCTTTGGAAGGAAGTCACATGAGCAGCCCACATTTAAGGAGTAGGGAGTTATGCTCACCTCATAATGAGCGGAGTATCTATATAAATCATTAGGAATTCTGCACGAGAGCGCAAGAGATTAGTCTCTTCCCCCCCTACTGATTAATTTATTCAATCACTTATTTATATTAGTATAGACTCATGGATATGTATATGTTGAGTTATAATCCAATAGTATTTCTTTACTTAGTTGCTTGAATTGTTTTAACTTTGACTTCAGTTGGCTCCTGTGACCTTCTGACATACTAAGTCGGTACCAAAGAAGTCAGAAGTCAAAGTCAGGAAAAATATTTATTCAAGTCATAATTATTCTCAGTGCTATGTTAAATTCTGTTAAAAAAAAAAAAGACGTGTGTATATTACATAATTTGAGGGGTTATATATAAAGAGACAACATTGGGTAGATAAACAAATGCAAGATTTAGCACAATGAAAACTAAGCTAATAGGAGAATGGACTAATATGTTCCCAGTATACAAAAGTACAGAGTAAAAGGGTCTTCGGGCTGAGAAATGGGACAGTGGGAAAATTGAGGAGAGATAGCCAGCATGGACAAAGTGTTAGAAGATATCAAGACGTACTGTCGCCTCAAAAAAGTAAGCTGAAAAGTGGATAAAACAGACTGCCATGTGTGTGAAAAAGAAAAAGAGTATATCTATATCTATATCTATATCTATATCTATATCTATATTTTTTTTCTTGTATATACATAAGATATCTCTGGAAGGATACACAAAATCTAATTATATTGGTTGTCTGCAGAAATGGGAACTGGTTGGATGTAATGGAAACAGAGGAAAGAACAATTTCTTACTTTATATATTTTTATATTTTCTAGAATTTGAATTATGTAAATTATCTTTTTAAAAATTAAAGATATTAAACTTAAAAAGTTGATAGGTCAGAAAATTTCCAGAATATATATGATGTGGACTAGAAACAACAGGTGTGCATGAACACACTTGTACAATACATTAAAAGAGGTTTGTACCACAATGCCAGTAACTCAACTCTATATTAGTAAGAAAAAAAGGAAGTGACCATGGTCTGTTTTCAAAGCCTAGAAGCCACACATAACACAAACTGATGTGAATAAAGGAACTAAATCCTGAAGAAGTGGGTCTAAGTCACTCTAGAGGCATCTTCTAAACTTTAGAGTCTAAAAGACACTTCACCATGAGGTACAAATGCAGCTTCCCACCCTCGCACCTGCCATGAGGCATGTTGCAAAAGCGACTTAGTCAGCTTCTTCCTCCTCCCAGCCTATTGAAATCTATGTTCAAAGTTTAATGATGGTGTATCGACCTGTGCAGTATAAGAATAGCTAATCACTCAGCTATCCCAGCAAATTCATTACCAACCACGAAAAGATTACAGGCAATCCACTGTAAACAAACACAAGAGCAGACAGCTTTTCTGTAGCCACACAGGCGAGAGCTAACAGTAAGACTCAACACCATTTTCTGACTCATCAATTCTTACATTTCACAGATAACTCCTTCTCTGAGCAATAGGTAATTCCTAATTTGGTTTATATATCAGAGTTTTATCCTTGCTACAGCCAGCATTGGTAAATATACATCTTCACAAATCACCTACAATACATTCATCAGTAGCACATCCATGTTAAAGTTATATATTTTTATATAAAAATTCCTCTAAATTAAAATTTGCATACCGATTTTTTAAATCATTTATGTTCATCCAGTATATAGATTCTGATTTCTTATCATTTAACCTTAACAAAATCTCTTCTTGATCTTTTTAAAAATTTTTGAATTCCATTCTATGTTATGGTTCTACTCAGAATTTTTTACATAAAATATTTTTCTTTGAAAACTATCATTTGACAATTTTCTTATGTTCCTTACTGCTACTGTTTAAAATTTTGTGACGTATTTTCAGCATTCTTCATTATAACTTTATTGGAATCATGGACGTGAACCAAGATTTGGGATGTGATCAGGTCTACACAAAATTTTTAGGTCGCCCTTTCCTGACACTCATCTCTCTACTGTAAAATTGGAGAACTGAACTTCATTGAAAGCTTATTAATGAAAGCAAGTAGAAATTCTATGAAAATGAAACACGATTACTAACACGGACGATGCAGCCAGACTGCTTGGACTGGCACCCCAAGACTGCCACTAACCGGCTGTGTCACCACGGGTGGGGGCTTTAACCTCTCTTTAACCATTGTTTTCTCAGGTGCAGAGAAGGGCTGTACCTGCAGAGTGATGGCACCTGCCCCACAGGTTTGTTAAGAAGATTATGAGTAAATATATATGGTGTTGATGTAGTAAGTTTAGTTATTTCTACCCAAATAAATAATCTGTGGGCCTACAATCTGGGACATTTTTTTTCCTTTTTTTTTTTTTTTTAATTTTAAGTTTCTTTCATATAGTTTTCCCTTTTTAGAATAGTTCTAGACCCCCATTGTCAACAAAATGTATTATTCAGTACCTGTGCTGGTATCCCTCAATTTCCCACAGAAAAGGCTGAGTTTTGGTAGGTAACACAGGTCATTTTATTTTTTCTTGTTCTATTTCTTTCTCTGAATTCTTTCTTCTCATCTTCAACCAGATGCCACTTGAGGTGATAACAGAATTGAGAAGCAAGTTAGAAAAAAAAAAAAAGGCAACCTGACTTTAGAGCCCTAAGAGATTTTATGAGCAAAACGAAGAAAGACCCAGACATTATACCTAGTAAACGCTCCAGAGGATAAAAAGGGACAACAACCTCGACCAGCGAAGCATAGTCACTATAGAAGCTTTTCCACATCAGAACACATTCTGACCTTATTCTCAGAGCTTTTTGCTACTTAATCCTTTCATGGGTGTTATATGCACTAGAGGGGACAAGAGCAAGAACAGAATGAGCCATTGAGTTTCAGAGAGAATAAGGCATAGAAATTCAGAAGTAAAAGGAGAGAATTTTTTTTTTAAGAGCAAGTTTTGACAAAGAGATCATGGGAACGGGAAGGAAGATGGTAAATGCAATAAGAAAGTGGTCTATCCAGGGGGAAATATGAGAATAAATGCAGAGTTTCGTAGCGATAAGCACAGTTCTACTTTGAAAAAAGAAATCAAAGGGTAAAAATCAGAGAACATATGGGGAAATAACTAGAAGCAGCTGAAAGAACGAACTTGGAAAGAAGAAAAGAGCCTGAATGCACAGACAGCACTGTTTGAGAGAGTGAAGAAAGGCTTTCTTCCTCCTCAAGATCCCTACGAGGTCCCGGACACTGTCACTGTGCCGCAGCCATCTTTACGCGGTCCACTCCAGCCACATTTCCCTTCTCTTTTGACATTTATTTCCATTCAAATAGGCGGCAAACCTCTCTTTCTAGAAATTTGCCTAGCCTGTTTCAAAAGTCTGTGGAAGGCTTGACGCTCTTAGAATAGTGTCCGAGGGGTTGGCTGTTTGGTCACTCAGCTTCATGCTGCCCCTCAACAGCCACATCAGTGGCAGGCAAGTTCAAATTTAGCTCATCAGGTTGGAGGGAAGGGCTCAGGTTACTTCCTCATGTGACCCAACTGGCTTTGCTTTCTTCTGTGGCAGCAAACTGAATCTCTAGCCCCAGCCAGCTGTCACAAAGCTGCCAATGGTCAAAGGATGCCCCAGCTCTTAATATAGCTTGAGGATATACACACACCTTTTCCCAGAGGCTCAGTGACTGCTCACGGGAGAGCCAGGATTAGAGCCCTGAGGCCTAGTTCAAAATGCACTTTCCATACGGAAGCCTGATTCCCAGAGTCTAAAAATGGTTGCATAAGGTTCAGTGAAGAGCTTTCATTCACTGGGAGGCTATTATTTGGGCAAGTTTTTCTTCTTGTTCTTTCCTTCTTTCCTACCTTCTATTAGATTGACGATGTTTTCTGTTTCCCTCCCCCTCACCCTCCAGGCCCTCTCTCTGTCTCCCCCTCCTCCTATGCTGATTTCATTTTTTTTAGTGGTTTCCTTTAATGAAAAAATAAAAAGAAAGATGGGCCATTTCTCAAACACATATAAATAGAGACAATGGTATAAACTTTCCAATGTATCTATCGCCTGGCTTCGTCAGGTTTAAGTAGTCAGTTTTGTTTCACCTCTGATTATTTTGAAGAAATAGTAGACAGTATATCATTTCACATATTTTACTTATGTATCTCTAACAGACAAGGGCTCTTTTAAAAAAAAACAAATATAATAATATCACATCTAAAAAAATTTAACAATAATTACTTAATATTATCAACTCTTCAGTCAGTATTCCCACTTCCCAATGGTCTTCACTTGTCTTATTTTTTTTTCTTTTTTCTTTCTTTTAGTTTGTTCATTTGGCTCATTAAATAAGGTCCATACCTTGTAACTGTTTGATAAAGTCTCTCTACACCCGCCCCCTCCATCTCGTATTCCCTTCCATCACTATCTTTGTTTTATAATTTTTTTTTAATTAAAGAAACTTGTTTTTTTTTGACCCACTGAGTTTCCCACAGTCTAGATTTTGCTGATTCCATTGTCACAGTGGTATTTTTTAAGAAAACATGTTCCACTGTCTCTTACATTTCCGGGGAAATCGTAGTTAGCTCTAAACGATTGATCGGATTCAAGACTTTGCTGTTGGTAAGCGGACTTCACAGATGATGTTGCAAAATTGGTCAATCTCTTTTATTCACACAGAAGCCATATGCAATCTATGGTTGGATAATTTTGATATTAGTAGAACTTGTGTCTGAATGACTGTGATGTCTGCAATCTCATTTGCGAATAAGGTACCTCCATATAATCTTAATAATCAGTCTCTGTCTTAGAGCCTAAGAGTGATGGTGAAGCTAAATAAAATAGTATTTTTACCGTAAAATTTTAAGGGCTATATCGAGAAACTTCTTGAGTCTCCAAATCTCCAACATCAATAATTATATGACCAGGTCTGTCCACTAGCTAAGTGACTCTCACCCAGCAGCTTCCAAGCTTGGCTGATTCCTTTCTGCAAAGTACTTTTAAGGCATCACCTCATGTAATTTTCGCAAAACCCCTATGAAATAGGAATTCTCATTGCAAACATCAGAGCCTTTTAGGTCACCTGCAAACAGCAAAGCTGTAAATGTAAAGTTGAACTATGCCAGGGGTTTGCTCTACCGACTGTGATGTGAATATTGAGCATTATTATCATCAAGATTGGTTGGAGCCCTAACTAAGCTCTACGGATGACTACTGAAATAGTAAAAAACAGAACCTGTAATTTTGGAGATCTTGGTCCTTCAAATTGTTGGGTCAATGGATGACACATGCATGTTAATTGTCTGCTAGACATTCTCCTGGTTTCGGTGCATAGAAGTTTCCCATAAGGGGGGAAAAAAAAGCCAGTTCCCGGCAGAAGAGACAGAGAGAGAAGCAGAAGAAAAAAGCAAATAAGAAGAGAGGTTTCTTGACAGAATAAGACTTATCCATAAACTACAGTATATGTCACTTAGTTCGGAGGGAAATATAGTAAATTTATATTCTTTCTTGCTGTGTATTTTGTTACTGTACCATAACATGGTAGCGACAGAGAAAGAAACAAGAAAAACCCTGAAAGGAAACAACAACAAACATATTCTGACAGGCTGCTCATCTCCCTCATGGTGATGTCGTCCTTGGTCAAGTTGCTAATGCTCTAATTAGGTAGGACGGTGACCCAGCGTTGGGGGTTGTGAGTATATCCAGGGACAATTCTCCCAGGTCCTCAATCAAGTTCAGTAGCATCTTGCTAAATCTCGAGCTTGGTTCTTTATACACACTCTTATTCACAAACACAGATACACACTTCTGCCCTGGTTCTTTAGCAAAGAGAGGGCAACTTACAGCCGAAGGGAAAGCTCATATTACAAAGACTTCATTACTTTTACAAAATATACACCCAAGGACATTTACTAGTGCACTGAGAGCTATTACCATAAATAATTAAAACTAAACTATTCTTCTCTAAATAAATGTATAAAGTACACTGGGTGATTCAGAACACTAAGCTTTCTCAACCTACTGCTTTGTACACGTGTAATACAAGAACCCACCCAGGCCATTAAAGCCTAGTTCTGCCACAGCAACTTTATAAAGCAGATTTGGATGGGACACAAGAACTTAGAATGCTGAACGCTTTCTTTCCACTTGGTCTTTCTTTCTTCCCTACAGTAATTATTTACAAGAAAGATAACTTCACGTGCGGGACATTCGCCACAGAATTTTACACCAACACCCTGGCGTGCAGTTCAAAAAGCCTGAGAGTCAGGCAACGTGACGTTTCTCAAGCATCATTGTCTGTCATGGAAGACGTGGTGATTCATGTTGAGTAGTTTCCTTCTGGAGTCTTCCCTACTCAAAGAGCTTAAGATGTAGAGCCACCACAATGCGACCAAGAGGATCCCTTACGCCCTTTAATCGAAAGCACGCGCTCAGATTTTGCTCAAGAGACTGAATTAGATGTCTAATAAGTGCTTCGCTTGCTTCTGTGCTAGTCCTGCAGGACAGGGAGGTGGCCTAGAGAGTGAAGAGCCATTTCAAGGTCGGTTTCCATAGTCAGAATTCTCCCCGGTCCACTTCCAGCTCATTCTGGTTTGAGGCTTCTGAAGGTGAGCAGCTTTTAGGAATCCCAGAAACCCTGATGTCCTCTAGAATTAGTCTGACCCAACTTAATTCTTGAAACTAAACTTTAATTCAAAAGCAGCTTACAGAGAACCTAGCCTAGGTCTTTATCCTTGGGGCCTCTTTAAACAAAACTGAAACTTTCCTTCCTCCATCCCTCTGAAACATTTAAATTCAGCAGAAATCTGCTGAAGAACGTAGGCTCTATGTTTTACAGCTGTGCTTCGCAGACTGGTGAGCACCTATGTGGTCCCCAAATCAAAAGGATTCATGCCGGATTTTAGGAAACTCATGTCAAATAAATATCATAAATTAACAACTAAACAATAAGCAAAGATATTTGAGAAGACTGATATGTAACTTCATATCAATTATCAGTAATCAGAGACATCAGTAATCAAAACTTCACCTTCCCCAAACGTTTACACTCATCCTCTATCAGTTTCTCTAGGAGAAGTGCAGCTATCGAGGTCTTCAGACTTACCCTTCCCTCCCACTTCAACCACGTCGCGTGCCACCAGCCGGAGCAGGTTCAGTAATCTAGGATGTTGAAACACATGTGTTAAGTCCACCCCCTGGTCTTGATCTCTATTTATTCTTTTTCCTCCCCTACAAAATTCTACAGAAATATATAATTCTGGAGAAGTATTTGGGCCTATTAAATGAGTCAAATCAGCTCAATTAAAAAGTCTCACTTGATAGATTTGTATCACACCTTATATACAATGTTCGATCACCCATTCCATCATAAGTTATATATAATAACAGGAGAATCATCAAAAGGTGACCAACCAGAGGAGGCAAAACCATGAGGGTACATGATTAGAAGCCAAGAAGTAGGCAGAGCGAGATTTCAGAGGCACTGAAAGACCTCCTCATCCAAACTGTCTTCCTTCACTGGTTCCTACCACAGGCCATTTCCACCACGGTGTCTGAAAATGATGTATTACTCTCCCTTTGGTCTAAAGAGGGTTAGAAACAAACCAGTGGTTGCCAGATGGAAGGGGGTTGGGGGGCTGGTGAGAAAGGGGAAGCGATGAAGAAGTACATACTGATAGTTACAAAATAGTCACGGGGATGTGAAGTACAGCGCCGGGAATGCAGTCGGTAATATTGTAATAACCATGTATAGTGCCAGGTGGGTGCGAGACTAATTGGGGGGATCATTTCATTAATTAAATACATGTCTAACATTATGCTGCACATCTGAAAATAATATAGAATAATACTGAATGTCAACTATAATTAAAGAATAAAAATGAATAGATAGATAGATAGATAGATAGATAGATAGATAGATAGATAGATAAAGAGAATTAGAAAATATGATGCCCATGCCATCATTCCGCACCTTACACGCGGGGCGGACAGCACTAATCTACCTTATCTGTTTTGCTAAACTCGACGTGCCCTTCCGGTGCTTCTCAACACACTGCAGAGAGCCACCATCAACTTCTGGTGCTAGCTCTCTAGAAGAAACTCTTTACTGTTCTAAGGTTAAGGCTTTGATGTCTTAAAAACTAAATAAAACGTCAGACACGACGTCATTCTCAGGCATAAAAACTCTATAGCTCAAATGTTTATATAAACAGACTGTAAGACCTGCTAAAATGGGAAACTATTTGGTAGAGAAGAAAGAAAGGAAAGATTGGGGCATGAATTTGGGGAAAGGAGCAGTTCTCTGCAAAATATTCTGAAAAAGGGAAGATTAGGCTGCAATATGAATAATCACTCCTTACACTGTCTGTCTGGTGCAGATGAAGTTTTCAGAAAGCAGTAATTTTTTAGAATGAAAACACTAGACTTTCAATCCATTTGCTACTCTGTTTTACTTAATCAGAGACTACGATGTAATATATTTTTATAAATATTTAAAATGTAGACAGAAAAGAATGCTCAGAACATTATTTTATTTTCAGTAGTGATTTACCCATTCTCGCCTCTCCTATGAACTGTCCTGTTCTACAAAATGAGAAAATGAAGAAGACAGTTAAAGGGCAAGTTCAGAAGGTGGAAAAGAGTGATCCAAAGACAAAGTGCAAACTAGAAAGCCTGGTGAAAATAAAAGAATCTTAGTGTAATAACTACAGCAGTAAAAGCTGTTGCTATCAGGGAATTGCTGGAGGTTGGATCTTTGCATTGGAGATTGGAACTCTGTAGAGGATTC
>NW_006440645.1:7865201-7900994 GCF_000325575.1 Pteropus alecto | reverse complement strand
CCAGGAGTACCACTTCAGGAAATCTTTTAGTAACACAAACATAACGCCAGGTAGCCCTCACCTGGGTTAGTCCGGTCAGGCTGCTATAACAAAACAGCACAGACTGAGTGGCTTATAAACAACAGAAATCTATTTCTCACAGCTCCGGAGGCTGGAAACCCAAGATCAAGGCACCAGCATGGTCGTGCTCTGGCGTGGAGCCTTCCTGCTGTGTCCTCACATGGTGGATGGGGCGAGGCGGCTCTCTGGAGCCTCTTTGATCAGGCACCGATCCCATTTAGTAGGGCTCCATTCTCATGACTTAAGCCCCCAAAGGCCTGGCCTCCTAATACCATCACTTTTGTGGTTAGGATTTCAACATATGAATTTTGGGGGAACACAAACACTAAGACCACAGCACCAGCCCTTGAGGGAAGCTCTGAAATTGCAAGTTACACGAATGAAAGAACTGATATGAATGTTCTATTTAGTCATTTGCATTAGATCATCCTCAGTGGGAACCTTGTCTTTTTAGAGATAGAAAAGAGTGTCCTCCATAATCTGAATTTCAACTGTCCCATGTCTAACAATTATCCCTTTCTTGGG
The DNA here is from genome assembly GCF_000325575.1 of Pteropus alecto. Taxonomy (NCBI): domain Eukaryota; kingdom Metazoa; phylum Chordata; class Mammalia; order Chiroptera; family Pteropodidae; genus Pteropus; species Pteropus alecto. The sequence goes on along the minus strand of NW_006440645.1, from coordinate 7,900,409 downwards.
AGATACATGGTCGGCCTTGTCCAGGCATTTGTTCACAAGATCCAGAAACCAGATTGTAGCGATAAGCATTTTTGGGCTAAACTTGTCCCCAGTTTATGCCTGAGAAATCAGAACCCCAAGGAAATGGATGACTGGCTACACAATCTGAGGGCCAGTGCGAAATGGACATGCAGAGCCCCTGGTGCAAAACCCAAGAAGAACTGCCATCAACTAAACTATAAAATGTTTTCCTTCCATGGTCTCTCTCCACCTCTCACGTTGCTTTTATTTGCCATTTAATGTCACCCTTCTTCTAGCAGCTGAGATACTCAAGGGCAAGTGCAGATCTCCACAGGTGCTGACAAAGACTCCCTCACTGACCAAATTTGGGACAGACGCCTCCCACCCTGTTCTCAGCGAGGCCTCAGCCATGGCTCCCGTCCTTGCTACAAAGCCCAGCTGAAGCAAGAATCCTGCTAACTCAGTTTAGAGATAATCGCCCACCCTCGGTGTCTGGTCACCCTGACCTGCCTTCAGCAAGACTCAATTTAACAAGAATCCCCCTACTCTTGATATCTCCTCTTAGCAGTTTTCCACCCACGGACCCCTCTACTCTGCTCCCTGGCTTTAAATCCCCACTGTCCTTGCTGAATCTGAGTTAAGCCCAATCTCGCCCCCTTATCGCCACAGTCTTGACGCCTATCGCGGTCGTTCTGAAGACAGTCTTCCTCGCTGCTTTAACGAACGTCAAAATAACTTTCCTTCACAGTGATGGTGCTGCAACCTGGACAGGATCAGATTCATCGCTGGACCTCAGGACCCCAGGCACAGCTTTGAAACCTTTGACTTCACTCCTCACGGACTAATCGGGGATCCGCTGGTGAGTCTGGCTCCTGAGCCAGTGCGCTGGATGACAGCCCATCGAAGCACAGAAAACAGATGTGGATCCTTAGGATTCTGAGTGCATTCTCTGAGGCCCGGCTCTAGGCTCCGGTTTTTCTGTCTGGAAGGTGCTTCCCGGGCTGGAAGTTCTGCCTGGCTCTTTGTTTCGAATGGAGACTCGCTCCCTGACTCTTGGGCTGGAAATTTCTTCCTGGCTCTGTTTCCAGTGGCGATTTATTCCCTGATTCCTGGGCCATAAATTTGTTTCCTGGCTCTTGTGAAGCCTCTTTGTTCTATTTGATCCCACTTCTCCCCTGGGAACTTCTCAGTCAACTAAAAGCCCTCTCTGGAACTCTTGCTGGCTGTGTACTCCACCACGACGGCACTGAGTTGGCCCACTTCCTTTCTTGTCGGCCGGATTTCGCAAAGGACAATTTAGAATTTAGGGTCCTTGCAAACTGGCTCGCCTAAAGCCTCTGTCTCCCTTTCTGTCACCTTTAATCTTCCCTTCGTCCTTTGGATCTTTTGATATGCCCCCCTATCCACCTGCTAGAGCTTTCCTTCCTCATAGTCACTGGAGCTTTAAGCCTCCTGCTAATTGTAAAAACGCTAATTACAGACTGGATATTTTATCCACTAGATGAGCTGTGAAAACATTCGGACAATTGATTGACATCCCCTCAGTCTCTCATCTAAAATTTAGTCCACAGCCTCCATAGGATTACATATCAGGGCAAAAGAAAATCTTAAAAATTCTTCCACGGATATTGGTAAATTTTTTTAGCTTCTATCAGGTAGGTAACCCCAACTTGTCCCATGCGCCAGAAGCATAATTCAGATAAAAATATAAAGTGGAGCAAAGATAAACCCCAATAATTTCTTATAAAATAGTGAGTTTTATATTACTGTGTTTATCACACTCATGGCTAAAATTTTAGAATCGAAGCTAGTTGGTCTCTATTTGTGTCTGTCTATATGTTTGTGTATGTTTATGTATGTGTATAGGTTATGTATATGTAATATTTTTCTACCTCCAGATGGTATTACCAAATGAATTTACAAAATCCCATAAAAGGGCATTATTCAAATTGGGTTTGAGATAATTAAGTACTTATACAAATAAAATATTTCTAAAATGCTCAGAAGTATAGAAACTAATCCATTTTTCAAGTTCATGTGACTTTAGTAAATTTTTGATACAGAAGACTAGTTTGGTATTGTTGGTTCAATAAAAATGATTGTCTTCAGAGTTTCAGCATTAATTATAATGTGACCATGCATTTTTGTTTTGCTTGGGTTTACTAGTCAAATAAGGTAATATTATATCTACTCGATGTTTAAGATTATAAACAATTATAAATTCAACCTAAGAATGAATGGACAAGTAAATATGTAGTAAAATGAATTTGCTGTATCCATTATCCATTACTTCATGCATATCTAACACAGTAGTAAAACCAAAACCCAGCAGTAAAACCAAAAACCCATGCATTTAATCGTTATAGGCTTTGCTTCTGTGATATTTGCCTAACACACATATACTAGTTAACAGGGAAATAATGTGAGATGATGGCTAGCTTTGTTTAGTGATATAACATGTCTGTCTGAAATAGTTTCCGAAGTCTTTTTTGGTAATTTACAATCTTAGCGTTGCGCTAAGTAATAGATACTTGTTAAATATCTAGATCATTTTTAAGTAAGATAAACTACTAAAACATTCATTACTAAGCACAAGTTTAAATTTATATACTTTTGGCTTCTTATTTTTATATGGTACAGAGAAGCTAAATGCATTCGGGTCTATTAATATACAAGTTCTTTTTGCCAAATTGAAAAGTTGTACCATGAGGAAGCATATACCTATAAAAAGACGGAATGATGGTTAATTTTATGTCAACTTGACTGGGCTAAAGGATGTCTGGATAGCTGGTAAAATATTATTTCCTGCTGTCTCCAGAAGAGATGGGTGTTTGATTCAGTAGACTGAGTAAAGCTTCCTCTAATCCAGTGAAGATCTGAATAGAACAAAAAGGTGAAGGAAAAGTAAATCCCCTCTTTACTTGAGCTGAGACACCCTTTTCCTGCCCTTGGATGTCAGAGCTCCTGGTTCTTGTGCTTTCAGACTCAGACTGGGACTTACGCCATTGGCCCCTGATTCTCAGGCCTTCAGACTTGGCCTGAATTACATCATTGCCTTTCCTGATATTCCAGCTTGTAGACGGCAGATTATGGGACTTCTTGGCCTCCAAACTGTGTGAGCCAATTCCTGTAATAAATCTTTTCTCATATATATTCACATATATCCTACTGGTTCTGTTTCTCTGGAGAACCCTGGCTAATACATATGGTATATTCATAAAATTTGCTAGTCTGTGATAGAATGGTGGTGTGTGAGACAATTCACAATTGCCTGCTTCCTAATTTTCACTATAGAAAAGGTTACTAATGGCTAAAAATTATAATATGTACATGTAATAAAACTACTATAAATAAGGATGATGAGGAACAACTTTGCATGAAAAGAGCATAAAAAATGTAGGATGTGTTTTTGTTAAGAAAAAAAGAGTAATTTTGTCCTAAATTAAATGACTGGTTGCTCCAGAGTGAGAAAGAGGAAAAGTATAGGACAAAAATCGAATGGACAGAAAATGCTGTGGAAGGTTTGTAGAAAAGAAGTTGTGGAAAAGGAATCTTATCTCATGTGGTCAAAGCTGTCTCAGATTGGATGGGTTTATTTATAAGTTGTTGTTTTGTTTTGTTTTTTAACGAACCTTGATTTCAAAACTATATTGATGCAAAACTAGAATCCCTGTTAAAAATGATAAAGTTGTTCTTGGATTATTGGTCTGCTCTTAATATAAGAGTTAATAAATGGTTTTTTCTTTACCTTTTGTATAACGTGCCTAGGAAACCAAGATTTTGTGTCTTGTCAGAAAAATTTCCTGTGCTTTATGTTAACCTTTATTATGTCTTTGATTATTCAAGAGGACCATGTCTTCAAGAGCTAGGGTCTTTTACCTCCTATAGTTAATTTTGAATTCTTTTATTGTCACTTTGGTTAAATAGGTATCTCAGTATTATTTCACAGTAATGTAGGATCTTATTTGCTCAACTGTTAAAACTTTTGACATTTTTGACAATTTTGACTTCCCAAAATCAAATCTTAAATGAAATCCTGATCTTGAATAGACTTTGAGCTTTCTCGGAGAGCCTCTGGAAGATCTCAAGGATTCGTTTTCACCTTGTAAAAAGAGAGATGTTAAAAAATAATTAAGTTTGTTTGCATGTTGGATGGCCTAAAAATAATTGTCAAGTGAGAAAGGATGCTCAACCTGCCCTACGTAATATTTATATGGGTAAACGTCACTAACAGAAATATCTCCAAAATTGTATGAAGTTCATAGACATGTGTTGATACTCTTGCTGTCCATGATATATCTGGTATAAAATTGTCAGTCATAATTCCAGTTACTATTTTAAAACCTATACCACAGAAATAACCAAATCCATGGTCACATGAACTCACATCAGATCTTTAACCACGGGCATTTTAAGTCTTTTGTAATCCACAGATGGTTATTGTTTTACTGATACTTTCTTGAAAGTGTTTGCAATCAACTACAGGCCAGAGTCTTCCACCTTCAACAAGAAGAGAAAGTCTCAGAGACCCGCAGAGAAGAATATGACAGGCACTCTGGGATACAGGTTTTGGTGGCACTGCTTGAATAACTTTGAGACTATGCCACTGAACTGAGTATGGGTTTCTAGAACTCTAGGTGAGAAGCTGACAGGTTCAAAAAACTGCTAACCCACGATCAAGCAGAATAAGAGTTAATTACATGGGACTGAATGATCTGATTAAGAAAATCTGCTACTTATTTAATATTCTATTTTCTGGATATAACATACCCTTTTTTCTCTTAAGCAAGCAAAACCCACAATAATTTAGTGATTATACTTTTTATAAGTAGAAACCAAACACATTTTTTTTCTCCCTGCCTGATCCCTCCCGAATTAAGAAATTCTTATTGATTATATTTATTTCCATGGCAATATTATTATTTGCATGAGTTTAATAAGAATCTGTACTTCTTATAACAGAACATAATTGGAAAAGTTAGTCCCATAGCAAGTTTTGACTAGAATGCCAAACCTGAAAATGATATGCATAAAAACATATGACCAGACAGTTTTAAAGCACTAAGGCTGACTTTCTGGAGCTAATGCTTACAAAGCCCTCTCAGGAAATCAAGCCTGGTACCTGATTTACAGGGTTCCGGGTCTTACAGGTGAGTAAGGAAAGTCACTTCCTGGCAGGCCCAGGAACCTTAGGGTATTTTAAGAGAGCAAATCGCCCAAACCTATAGGTATTGCAGGTAAAGTTCGGTAGCGAGTTCTCGGCTTGGCTTCCTAGCCTCGAAACGTTTTTAAAAGTCTAATTTAAGATTCCTTATTAATAAGTTCCAGCAATATAGGCTTTAAAAGGCCTATGTGGTCAATTATATTGTTGCTGAACTTATGTATATAATCAGGCCAAACGTAATAAGATCCGATTTATTTTGTAAACAAGAATCAAAAAGGAACATAAATTACAGGAAAACTATAGCACGCCCCTGTGGGTTATCAGATTCTGGTCCTATTTACTGTCTTTGAGGTTCTGTTATCTACCTGTAAATTGGGCTGGATCCTGCTTTTCTGTACATTTTGACAGTCCTTATTAAATTTTTCAATTCTAGTTTCCTCCAATTATCTGGTTACGACTCTTCAAATTAATGTTTCCCATTTTTCCCCCCACCTCCTGCCTTAGAGCCATCACCAACTAAAACCCAGCTGCCCAGACCCTTTTTGGGGTTCTAAGCTGTCCTGTATCTAAAGCAGCCCTGCAGCTGACACTGGACGCTGGGCAGCCTTCGTGCCTGGAGCTCTGCTGAGTGGGCCGGTCAGGAAGTTCACTGGAAAACTGCATGGTTCATGCTCTGCTTTGGGAAAGAACCATGACTGCGACAGTGAAGTCTATGTCATCATCACGGACATTCGAACTACAAACCAGGAAATCATCAGGTTGCTATTGCTGTCCTCGCTCCACTAGCTAAGGGTATTTGAAATCCAACTCCGAGAAATCGTCTCAACTGGCTGCTGTCCTACCGAGTTCCAAGAATGATTCAGCTAGTCCTTAAGGAACTAAAGGAAACCAGTGAGAAACAGGCTTAGATTTATTGTCTAATGGAAAGATGAATGTCTCTTCTTTCCTTGAACAGGAGGAGACACCAACAAAGACTCTGTCCTGACAGACTTTAAACAGGCTCCTCTGAGCCCTCCTCTTGACTAGGCCTCAACTTTGGGCTTTGCTGGGCTTTCACGGTTCAGTCTTAGCGAGAATCCTGCTAAGTCGATTCAGAGAGAATCCCCGGCCCTTGATATCTGATCAAACTCCTCATCCCTCACCCTTGAGACCTGGCCACCCTGACTTGCCTTCAGCAAAAATGCTGTTAAGTCAGTTTAACGAGAACCCCTCCACCTTTGATGTATCTTCTTGGTAATTTTTCATCCACTAACTCCCCCTCCTCCACACTCTGACCCTAGGCTATAAATCCTTGCTGTTCTCAAGTTCGGCCTGACCTCTCTCCTCTATAGCTCTAGTCTTGATGCCTGTTGTGACAGTTCTATTCTGCATAAAGTTTTCCTTACCATTTTAATTAGTATCAGAATAACTTCTTCCTTGACAGTACTCCAGGCTCTCACCCTGACATGCAGCACCGTACCCACCAGGTCCCCCTTCTGATGCTTGCGGGGCCACGCTCGTGCCCACGTGGGAACAGACAGGGCAAGACAGGTATCTACACCCGGAAACTCCAGGTGCCCGGATCAGGAGGGAGGGAGAAGAGAGGTCTCCTCATCATTCTGGGTCAGAGGGCAAGTTGGAGACCTAGGCAGCACACTTTGAGGACACCTGTGCCTAGCGGAATGGACATTTTGTCAGGGTCCCTGGCAGCACAGGTGAAAGGAAGAGGCTTAAACGGAAAAAGAAAAAGAAAAAAAAACAAAAACAAAAAAAAACGAATGATTCGTTCTAAAGTACATGAGGACATCCCCTCAGAAATTTCTAGAAATAGTGGAGAGAAGACTTAAAAGGACATTTCAGCAAAGGCATCAGTGATAATTTAGTCACCAAAAGGAAATGTAGCTTTGTTTTGAAGTTACATACTGCTGAGGCCAAAATGTATGGGTTGCATATCCCAGAAATTATAAATAACAAGAATTATCATTCCTATTCTAAAATGTAAAGAAAAAAAATCTATACCTAGTCACCACTTTAAAAAGCAAAATAAAAACAATTTCTTAGGTATGACACCAAAAGGACCGGCAACAAAAGAAAAAAATAGACAAACTGAATCCCACCAAAATTAAAAACTTTTGCGTATCAAAGGAGTAAAAAGGCAACCCATAGAACAGGAGATAGTATTTGCAAATCACATATCTGATAAGGGATTAATATCCAGGGATGTAATAAAGGGTGGATGGGAGTCATTGTTGAATGGGTACAGAGTTTCAGTATGGAATGATGAAAAAGTGCTAGAGATGGATGATGGTGATGGCTGTATAATAACATGAATCTACTTCAGGTCATTAAAAATGGTAAATCTTATATTTTGCTATATAAGATTTTGCTATAATTAAAAAAAGAAAAAGCAAGTCCATGGCCATGCCACCCTGAACAAGCCCGATCCCATCTGATTTCGTAAGCTAAGCAGGGTCGGGCCTGGTTAGTACTTGGATGGGAGACCACCTAGGAAGACCAGGTGCTGTAGGTGTAAAAAGAATTAAAAATAAGTTAGTACTTGTATGGGAGACCACCTCGGAATACCAGGTGCTGTAGTCGCTTAAAAAATGAATGAATGAATGAATGAATGAATGAATGAATGAATAAATAAATAAATAAATAAATGATTAAAAAAAGAAAAAAAAGAAAAAGCAGAAAAACTTAACTACCTGAAACCCCAAACTTATTAGGAGGTGGTTATAGGACTCTAAGCGTTTGTCAATTTTTAAATGATTTCTTTTGAGGAAGACGCTTTTCTAGACTTTTATTGTCTCTTCACAGATCATTAAATACTTATTAAAGCAGTCAAAAGCAGGTAAAAGGAAAAAATGAAGTAAAAAAGGAAATACACTAGAGACCTATGTCTGATTCTTTACGAGACTATGGAATATTCTGTTTATAAGCTTTTCCAAATGTTTTGTTTTGAAGAATACTCAAAACTTAAATGTAGAGTACAATGAACTTCCTTATATCTGTCACTTAAGTTCATCAATTGTTAACATTTTGCCACCTTATCTTTCTTTCTCTTAATACATATATTATTTTAATTTTATTACTTTTTATGAACTATTAAAGATTACAGAGTAAACTATAGACATCATGATTCTTTACCTCTAAGTAACTTTAACATGTATTTCATAAAGACAACTTTGTATTACATAGCTACAGTGCAATGACCAAATTCCAGAAATTTAACATTGATTCAGTACTGTACAATGCACACACAAAATTTCTCCAGTTGTCCCTTTACTGTCACTTACAGAAAAATAATGATCTTTTCTATACAGAATCCAATCCAGGATCTGCATTTAATCTTTGCTCTTTAATCTCATGTTCTTTAATCTCTTTTAAATCTGGAACAGTTCTTCAGTCTTGCATGACATGAACGAATTTAAAGTTTAGACCAATTATAGCATGTCCCTCAATCAGGGTTGATCTGGTTCTGTTTTATGATTAGTTTCAGGCTGAGTGTTTTGGGCGGGAACATTACATAGGGGACGTTGTATCTTCAGAGTATCACATCAGGAGGCGCATGACTCCAGTTTGTCCTTTCTTCCCTGTCCTCTCTGGGTGAAGGTACTGTCCCCGAGTTTTTTCCCCTGTAAGGTTACTGTTTTCCCTCTGTTATTCTAACTTATGAAAAAGTACTTTAAGACTAAGTAAATATGCCATCGAAGTTAAACTCAATGGTTTTCGCATCCATTGATGATTCTGGCCTGAATCGAGTATTTCTAGGATGGTTACGAAATGATTATTTTCTAACTCTATCATTTCTTTTACTGAATGTTATTTTAAAGTGTAATGTTTTTGTAGTAAGTTCATTCTTTTATATAGCAGACACATCAGAAATAAATTTGCGTTATGAGTGTTAATGTGAAAAAAAGTGCATTACCTTTTTGACCTACACAAGATATAAAAAAGAAAATATTAAAATATATTTAAATATAAAATGATATTAAAATGATATGGGAAATATAAAAATATAAAATATAAAACATAAAAAAGATATTAAAAAGGTATGGAAAAATGAACAAGTAATTCAGTTTTCTTTCCAAAAAGTACAAAATCTTTTTGGATGAAAATAGTCATCTAAGATTACACTAGTATTGCATATAAAGAGGTCTAGCTCTAAGATAAGGATTTAGAGAGTAGAGGAAACATTTTAAGGTAATCTGATTATAAATAACCAAGCTAAGAATAAACACCAATTGGTAACGATTAGTGATTAGTGTTAAGGTACCAGATCAGTTCTGGGTATTTATTCAATGAAAGCTTATTTTAAGTTATCTTAAAATAGGGTGTAGTAATTCCAACTGTATTTAGCTGTTTTTAAAGTTACACTTTATATTATTTTTCATTAAAAAAAATTGAGTGTGCTAATATCTTTTCTCAGTTTATTCTACTTTAAGCCCAGCTAGACCGTGATCTGCAGAACTCAGGGGTCATCGCTCACAACACAGCACGATACAGTAATTGCACATTATAAACTGGAATGAAAGATCTTCAGATGCTGAACTTGCAAAAATAAACATATTAAGTGAGAAAAATCTTAACTTGGTGGGTCTACACCTTGACAGCACAGAAAAAATACCTGGGAGCTTTTAAAACACCCAGGCCCAGACCTGCTTCCACCTACTCACACCAGCTCAGCTGGGGCCAGGTGAAACATTCCCTCGGTGGCTCTCAGGTGCAGCCAGAGCTGAGGACCCGAATCCCTCCGAATCCGTCACCTACTGTGGGAGCAATTAGATCTCAGGCTAGTGAAGCTTCCTGCCCCCTTCTCCACTGCTTTTTCATCCCAGGCTAATCTCTTCCCAAAACCCCTTGGGACTTGGCTAGAGGGCCTCTTTCTGTAGCTGTAAGCACCTGTCCTACCTCTCACAGTTCCTCCTTCCGGGTAGGACATGCAATAAGTATTTGCATTTCTCCTGATGCCTGCCCTGCAAAGAGTCCTTTTCATGTTAAGAGTTTTTGATATAACAAACAAAATAGTAAGACGTACATTGCAGAAACTGTAAATATTGTAAGGGTTTTAGTTAATTCTTAAAATATTGAAATATTAACAAAAATTCATCTTGCTGTTTTCTCTTTCCAGACTCTGTTCTTCGATATTATAGAACATTTCTCTGTATTGTCATTCCCTTATTTTTATTCGCCAGGGTTTAACTTCGCTAGGATTGTCATTCTCAAAAGAATCCCCAAACTCTGCATGTGATACCCTTCTGAGAGGTCACAATGATTTTACTAAGGCAAATATGTCAACAGATACATTTAAATGCACATACATGTGTATATTCACAATCATTCTAGTAACACACAGCATAATGTTCAACTGCTGTAAGACTGGAGTGATTTACACTTCAGGTGAACTGGTTTATGCAATCTCTAATTTCCCTGTTTTGCACAAGAAAATAATCACCCTATAGCTTCTTATTGCTGTATATTGAAAATCTGTCACAGGTGTAAAGATAAAATATGTGCAACATTAACATTTAGGCCAATGAAATCCAAATTTTTTGATTTATGAAACTCGTTTTGTAACATGCCCAACAGCAGTCAAATTAGAATTACTGGATGAGAGCAAAAACAGAGGGAAATATAAATATTAACAGCTATGATAACTTCTATTGATTAGTAGTCACAGAAATCTGTTAAAATATTTCTAAACCCTAATACGACTATTTTAACACCATAAAATACATTTTTAAAGTAAGCCAATGTTATAAACTCTTGTCCAAATGTAAAACATATTCCTAAATATCTCATTTCAGCAAGCTTATGTTCATTTAAGTAAAAGTGCTGGGAAAGTATGGTTCTTTCAAGTCCAAAACAAACACAGGTAGAATATTAATATGGGTTCTATTTAATCAAACATTTCCATCTTTGAGCAGATCGAAGTGTTCTGCTGCTCTGGTCATGATAAGTAATCGCGAACAACACTTATTTTCTATGATCTCCGTCCAGGAAAGACAGGGTTTTACTAGCACAAGTCCCCGATTGGATGCTATTAATATTGTATGTGGAAAAGAGAAAAAAGATGAGCTGTCTTAGTACTTTGTAATTATTATCCAGTATGCAAGTTGCCATTTTCTTTTAACTTGTTCACTTTCTCTCCACCTCAAAAATGTAAACAACACTACACCTAAACTCCTGATGTTCAATCACCTCTTTTAAAATGAGACTATGACTTCTAGCTCTGCATTCATTGGTTCGTGATATCATTACAATAAACCAACTGAAAAATGCCACCATTCTAGTTATAATGAGGTTTAATCTACGTAATTAAATATTGGAAATTCAGAAGCTAAACCTGGGTAAGAAGACTTGTTAAGATTCAGGAGAAAGTATGGTTTACTCCAAGCCCACCCAGTACAAAGCTACATGATTGTAAAGAGACCACTAATAGAACAAAATACCATATAAAACAGAAGTTTGAAAACAAACAAACAAACAAAAAATGTAGAAGAAAATTCCAGAACCCATGAGATACAGTCTTTGGATAGGGAAGCCTCAATTACCCACACTTGTTTCTTATTTCTTGAACCACTCTGCAGCAAAATTCAGCTACACTTAGGGATGGTGTTGGAGAGCGTCATCCCACCGTGGTCTTAGGCTCTTTAGCTTCAGTAAAGAAGCTATAATGCTTCCCTAATGCTCATTGATTGGGCCTTTCGAGACCCATAATCGCATGCAAAATGCCACTTTTCATGTGAAGAATGCGCCGGAGTTTTACTGCTTCTCTTCAGCAGAACCATGCAGGGCTTGGGCAGGTGCTGTGTAATCTCCTTCCCTCTGCTCTCCAGCGCTGCAGTAATCCCCCCAACTGAGAACACTGACTTCATACCCATCACCTGGTGCCCCTGAACATGATAACAGATAGACTTCCACAGAGGCAAGGCTAAAAACTGACTGCAGTGGGAATAACAGCACCAAATGCAGTGGCCTTTCTACATCAGGAGAACTTGCTTGAGTCATCCAGTCAAAGACAACTTCCAAAACCTCTGAGCCAATGGGACAAACAGCCTCACTTAAGGTTTTGCTATCTTCTGGACACGTGATTTAGCCATGATGAGACGAGAAAAAATAATAACTCTCCAGTTTTATTATTTTATTTGAAAAGAGAGATTATTATAGTGAACCCCATTACTTATTATCTGACTTCAATAATTATCGACTTTATGCCAGTCTTGAGAAGAAAGAATTTTAACACCAGGGAGAGCTACAATAAGTAAGACAGTCACAATGAAACTATGACAAGCTGATCTGAAATAACTGTGCAGAAGAAAACGAAAAGAATGCTAGTCAATCACTAGAAGCTGGCTTTCCTCTGGCCCAGCATCCAGTTATGTTTGATAGTGTTTTAGTAACTGCTGAATGGTAAAGAAAATTTTAATCTGAACCGACAAGGTGAACGTCACCTTTACATGGGGTTTCACGAGACCCTCACTGGGAGCTGTGACCCTGTACTTCCTCCAAGACTGCTACGGGATTCTAATTTCAAAGATTATGACGGATGTGAAATAGCGAAAGGAGCTCTTCTCCTTCCAGAGGCATTCTGTGACGGAAGAGACCCGGGCTGAGGCCTGGAAAGATTGAGGTTCCCTTCTCAGCTCAGCCGACAGATGGCTGGTGACCACTGAGAGAATAAAGTGCAGGCGTGCCCTTGGGGACACTGTGAGTTTGGTTCCAGACCACTGCGATAAAGCGTGTACCGAAATAAAGTGAGCAGTAATTTTTTTTGCTGGCGGAGGGTCTTGCCTTCGACTTGTAAAAAAGCAACATCCGTGAAGCGCAGGAAAGCAAAGCGCTGCAAAACGAGGCGTGCTCGCACCATGTAAAACGGGAGCTAAAAACGAAACAGACGCAGAAGGGCACTGCGCGGAGTCCGAGAGCTTGCTGAACTAGAGCGAAGCGAGGCTTGAGACGGCTGCCCTGCTAAGAATAACCGAACCCGAATCTAATCAACTTCTAGATTTAACTACCATTTATGGGGGACAGAGGAACAAGTTAAATAACCACAAAGAAACAGTAGGCCAAATCCAGAATGAGGGACGTCCTACAGATAAAAAATAAAAATAAAAAAAAAATGAGCCAGTTTCTATAACATAATGATGCCTAAGAAGGTGAGGAAAATGGGAGGAGGGAGGTCCTTACAGAAGAAAAGAGACTTAAGAACCACAACATGCAAACGCATTGTGTGGACCATTTCTGGATCCTAATTCAAATAAACCAAGTGGAAAATACATCTTTGAGACAGTTGGGAAAATTCGAAGATGGCCTGGGCATTAGATGTTAAGAAATTCTTTCTAATTCTATTAGGTATGATAATGATGTGGTGGTTATGTTTTTTTTAAAAAAGTCTTATTAGAAACGTTGACTAAAGTATCTACGAGAAAAATGACACCATATTGGAGACTTTAAAACTTTTCAACAAAAAGGAAGGGAGAAAAAAAGGAAGGAAAGAAAGGAAAGGAAAGGAAAGGAAAAAAGTATGCAGGGAGGAGACAGATGAAACAAGATTGATAAAATATTAATTTTTGTTGAAACTGGATAATTAACACAAGGAGGTCCATTACGCTTTTCTCTCTACCTTTGTGTATGTTTCAAAATTTCCATAATTAAACATTTTTTTAATGAATGCTTTGGTGCATTTGGGAGGATCCGAGACTGATGTAAGTCTACCTGCTCCTTGGGATGTATAGGCTGAAAATTGTTCATCCTATTTTAAAGCAAATAACGTAGTAGCACTTACGGGATACACGAAACCATGGTTTAGGTTAGTCTCATTTTAACACTGTCAAAATTCACTATTGTGGAAGGACTGTCCATCCTGCTTATTCACTGTTTTTGTAACACACTTTCTAGCTCTTGAATCCCATCCTTAATGAAATACCATTTATAAATTACACACTGCGTGGGTCCCTGAGCCGAGACACTTAGATGTAACAGGAGTTCTCATGCCCCCAGAATGCCCAGAAATGAAAGCACATTTCACTCTGAGAACACACTCATGGACTTAGGTGAAAAGGCACCATGGAAATTCTAAGTTTTACTAGTTAAAGTGAGCAAAACTTGTCAACTCAAGGTCCTAGCCCTGGGCAAATATGAATTATAGTGTGCCGTACCAGAATTTAACCTTGTTCAAAGATAAATTTTGGTTTCTCTTAGGGCCTCTGCCCACACAAACGAAAGCTATTGAATAGTAAGTAGTTGGTAGGGTTGTGACTTTCTTGGGCCCCAACCAGATATATCTCTCAGAATCTAAAATCTGGACAAAGGCCTCTTCATAGGTTTTTAATATGAAGAAAGCAGATGTCAAATAACTATTGAATGTGAGCTCTGAACTTGATTTAAAAAAGGTCTTTAATGACATCTCCAATAATATAGCTCCCAATACTCATTCTCTCCTGAACAGAGGTCCAGCATGGGAAAATTGAGGTAAGTCATAGAGAGGCTAAGAATAGGTTCTAGAATGAAAACACTACCAACAATTAACATCTATTAAGACATAGCCCTTAAAGCAGCTGGTGTTGGCTTTTCACTATACTTTTTAATAGCAATGCAATAGAAATGTAAATATGTCCATAAGTGTATAGAATAAGAGATTTTCACAGAGTGATCACAAGTGTGTACCTACGACCCAGATCAGAAAACAAAACACAACTCGGCAGCCTCCCTTGTATACCAACCACTTGCCGCCTTAGCCTCCAGTAAGCCCTATTCTGTGCTCTTTTGCCCCATTTTATTTTTGCCTATTTTAAACTTTTCGTAAAGAGAATCGTGCAATATGGTTTTGAAAAGCCGACCTTCTTTCACTCAACAGTTTGTGCACTTCATCCACACCGCTGCAGGTGCTGGTATTTTCATCTCTCAATAGCATCTCACTGTACGAACCCCGTCGCCTATCTATTCTCCTCTTGATAGACATTTGGGTTGTTTCTAGTTTGGAATATTAAAAATTGAGCCGCTACAAAATTCTTGTGCTATCTCCTGGTTGCGCCTCTGAATGCACGTCTGTTGAGTGTAGGTAAATGGCATTTGTTTTAATAAAACTTGAGATTTACAGTATAGAGACCATATTTTCTTTGTCCTTGTGGTCTCCGGACATACTAGTGCCTGGTACTTAGTAGATCCTTAATAAATATTTGCTAAATGTATGAATGAATGCATGCTTTCCATGGTCAATTATATTTCCATCAAGACTTAATGCTACACTATCCAAATCAGGATATTTTGAGGTATCGTTGAAATCCTTCTGTTTGTATGCAGTTAGATTTTATCACAGGTTTTCTGTATTATTTACCTGTGTGTTGTAACTGAAATGATTGATACCCTGCAGGCTTTTCAAACAATAACATGCATATGAAGACTGCCCTCTGCCTACTGCTGTTTACAGCTTGTATTTTGCTTTGTGAACTGCCTGACATTTTTGCTCAGAGTCATTTATCACTCAGTCTGCATTCTACATTTGTCTGTCTGTTATTCTTTTTCCAGTATACCATCGCTAGTCTTTTTTTACTTGAATTATCTCTGGTTATGATACCAGCTCTCACAAGCTGGTTACATAATCTTTTTAAGATGAACTTTAAACTAGAATTTTGACTTTTATCTTTTCTCAACGTAGGCGTGGGACAAAAAGAGCATTTTCAGAGGCTATATTTATATAAAAAGGGAAATGCTACAGCATATGCTGCAGGTGCTGATATGTAGCCAAAAGAAATGGCTAGCAATATTAGTATCTTACCTTATTTTCCTCTCTCTAGTTCAGAAAACGTTACTTTTCATTGTGCGTGGCATTCATTTATATAAGATGATGGCGGAACCAGACCAAAAAAAAAAATCACAGGCTCTTCATGAAGACACCGACGAAATGCATAGCCAGGGGAACTTCTAGAAATGTTGCAGGACTCAGGATTATGTGACTGTTATATTAGAATCATCTAGAGCAGGAGACCCAATATCGTTGGTAGTTCAAAAACATTATTAGTAATGTTATATGACTTGCTACACATTTTTGAAGGCAAAGTATCTTCATGGAGAGAGTAGTTTAGAGATATCAACCCAAAAGTCTTTCAAAGGAAGGAGATATCTAAAAAGAACAGTTACTTTTGATAGTTTGTCCAATTAACTTAGAAATATCCTTGACAATTTTCCTCTGGGAAGAAAGACTTTGGGTGACAGTTTTGTTATATTGCTGTTGTTTGGGGTTGTAGAATTTCTTCCTCGTTGTTTTCGAGCCTTTAAGCCATGAGAGATGGCCTTGACCCTCCTTGCATCCATACAGTTCCTTTCTGGGTCACTGTACCTGTAGTTTCCTTTTATTTTTTTCTCCAAGTCACTTTGATATCTCATCATCATGTAAAAACTACTGTTCTCAAAGGCCTCTCCCAGTTGTCTTTTAGATGACTGGTTATAATCAAAAGAGGAAAAAAGTAAAATAAACTTTAAAATAAACCGAAAAAGATAAGGGGAAAAATCCAAACCATTTAAATCAGTGCCATAAAACTATTTTAGCAAACCAGCTTTCTATATTTTAATGCTTTCCATGTCTGAGACATTTCTCCAGACTTTGGTGCTATAATTGTAACACCATCTTGACACTTCTACTTTTAAGCCACAGAGATTTTTGCCTTTTCCTTTCTCCAAAAAAAAAAAAAAAAGTTGGAGCCAAGTGACCACGGTGTGTTCTCATGACTCCCAGGTCATGAGGGCAGCGGGGAGAGGGCCACGCTGAACAAGCAGATCCGGGCCCTGTGCTCCTTGGTGGGATGTGGGGTGGGGAAGGTGGCCAGGGAGCTGAAGAAAGGAGAATGCCCGCAGTTTGGACGTTCTCTGACAGGCAACGGGGCACAATGCTTGCAGGAAGGCACCTCTGTGGGACTCAGAAAACAGGGCCCTTGCACACATATTAATTGCCCCTTTAGAGCAGACCATTTAGAAAAGAAACCCCTTTTCCCCAGTTGATGCTAGAGGAGGTCAGGCTGAATGTCAGTCCCTGCGGGAGCACCAGGCCAGGCACCCTCTATAAGACACGACCTGCACATTCAGAGGAGCGACCATCACTGCATGGTCACTTTGCAATTGACAGTCCTTTGGCTGTCCCGCCCCCAAAACAGGCATTTGCCCAGGTCATGACTGAACCACCCAGGAATGACCTTCCAGCCAGCCCCACTGGTGCGAGAATTCTGAGGCATAAACAACTCCCTGAGCACATAGCTTGGGATTGTTGGAGAAGGGGGACAGGGAGAGGTAGCAATAAATAGGCTCAACCTGAGACCTTCTTTGAAAAAAAAAAAGCAAAAAAAAAAAAAAAGGGGGAGCTACAGTAGGTAGAGCTAGGGAAAACATTTATAACAGATAGAAGAAAAATCATATTTAGTAAGTGTCTCTCACATGCCAGGTACTGTTAGATATTTTATTTTTATTAAATATTACCTCTTAATCATCAGGAAACCTGCATATGAGATATTATCTGCCTTCTCCCAATATGCAAAGAATCTAAAGCTAAACGAAAGTGTATCAATTGCTCAAAGTCACATGGCTAGTAAGTGGCAGACTCAATCCCCAAATAATACAACTCCTGATGACCAACTCACTCATTTTTCGCATGCTGATGTCACCTGTCCCAAGATACAATGCAAGAGATCCGAGTCCGAATGGCACGGCAAAGACTGAAGGTTGCCTTCCAATATCCAATATTGCCTTCCAACATCTCTCTGCTTTTTAAAAGCAGAAATGATTTTAGCTGAGCACATGGCCACTCAACAAACAGATTATTTCCCAGCACACAGGTCATGTGATTGCCTTCTGGATATTGATGGGCAAGCAGAAATGCCAAGTGAAACTTCCTGGAGGCTATGCATTTTCTCGGTCTCCTTTCCCCTTAGTGCTACCTAGAATATGGATATTTTTGAGCAATGGAAATAGATGTTAAATATGGCAGAATAAAAAGACAGAAGCATCCTGGGTCCCCGACAGAGATGATCCACCTTCGAGCTCCCTTTTTTATGAGAAATAAGCTACCTAGTTTAAACCACTATGTGGGGTCTTCCTTACTTATATATCAACCCAACCCTAACTGGCATAATATATGGTCTGCCACCCTATGGAGCCACACCGCTGACTTTTCTCCTTTCTACCTCAATACTCTTTTTTATACCTCAAGACAATTTTATACCAGGTGTGCTACCTATTGCTTTTCTCTGACCTCAAGCCTTTGTGAGGACCCTCCGGTCCGTGCTAATAAGTTTCTCTAATTTTAAATTTCAGTTAAGAGAAGTCTGTCCGTTTCCTAGGGAAATTCACTAAGAAGGATTTCCTTTATCCTTTTTGGCAAAAAGTTCTACTTACAAAGGATTAAGACTTGCCTTTGACAGGTCCCCTAAATTTTCACCACATCCTTCCCCAGAAATAGGTAATTATTCACCCTAATTTACATAACTCGGTGACATCAGTCACCTACCTGTATGCTCCCGAGGAAAGACTGTCTGTTCTTAGAGGACTTTCTTCTACCCAGTCTGAGAAACAAGGGGTCACCTACTGATTGCCGTATATACCAGCTTCATGCACAGGAATGTCAGGTACATTTGCATAGGTTGTGCTTTGCAGAAAGACAGAAAGGGGCACTGTCTTCTAATAAGCACAAAGGAACTGTCGATGGCCAAGGTATTGCCTGCAGAGCTATACCTGCTCAGGTACTCTATGAGATAGCTGTGCTGCACCTGTTTGTGACAAAAAAAACTTTAACCTCCATTAGTCTTCTAATCAATAAACACAGACAAATTTCCAGGACCGATGTTTTGTCCTTCAGAAGGTAAAGCAAATACCTTACCTGGAAGGTAGAGTCAATAGGTTTTAAAGTTCTCTGCAAAGTCTAAGAAACTCTGCCCTATTTTCTCTAAAACAGTCACGGTCCAGAGTCTTGCTCTGAATGCAAAATGTAAACACGCAAGTGATTGGCGAGCTTTTTATCGGTTTTGTGTGGGGAATCCCCAAAAGGCATTCCTCATTTCAAGAAAGGTCGGGTTTTCCACACTCCCTGTGACCTCTCTCAAGTAGTCAGGCAAATCAAACTCCTCTCTCCTAACTCTGAGTGCTTTCCACTGGCTTCGCATTCCGGGGTTCCTGTGACTTGCGGAATAGTCAGGCTACGTAAATGGTTTCAGTTTCCTGAAAACTATGGTCATCCCTTTTAAAAATCAGCTTTCTTTCAGTTTCATAAGTCAGCTTTATTTATCAGCTTAAGAAAAATAAAGAGGAAGAGGTAGAAAGGAAAAAGGAAAAATCAGTAAGGGAACGTCTGGTCATGACTGCTGCTGTGGAATATTAAAATGCCAATGGCGTTACCTTACTCACAAACAGAACAGAGACGCTGGGGCAGCATTTTCAGGGTGTGATAAATGTCCTTAAAAGTAAGAAGCCATAAAAATAAAATGAGTTGGAAAGCAGACTAAGAGGAAAAAAGCTTAAGACAAAAATAAGCAGCAGAAGAGAATCCCTTCTGATCACTCGGAGAACTTATTAAGTAACATTTTAAAAAGAAATAGTTCAATATAACTTTATGTCTTCAATATCTTGAAACTTTAATCAAGTGGAATTTTGAAAAAATATTTTGTCATTTGATCATTTTATAAAATTTAATAGGATACAAATTATAAATTCAAGGTTAGAAATTTTCAATAGGATAAAGAAAGAACACTTACAATATGTCCATAGGTGAAATACTTAAAATTATATTAAGACAGAAATGTATACATCGGAAACAAAGAGTAATGTTTTCAAAAAGAAAGACAAGTTAGCAAGTTAGCAAATTCATGAATTAAGAGTTCCGTCCACAGTTTCATTCCAGGATGACAATTTGTTCAATTAAGATCTTGGATCTGGATCTTGATTAGCAAGTCAGTGTGTAAAGATATTACTTGATACCGTTCGCTAATACGTACTGACTAGTGATAAAACTGGAAGATAAAGGCAGCTCAAACATGGTTAGAACTGAACATCTGTGACATGGTGGTAAGGTAAAAATGAGTTCAGGCTTTGAAGTCGGTAAACCCAGGTTACAGCCTGAATCTGCCACTTACTCACAAGGTCTTTAATACACTACTTAAATTCCGAGCTTTGGCTCGCCAGTTTTAAAATAAGGAAATTATTACCCACCAAACATGGTTTTTATCAAAATCAACATGTCTTTGAAAGCATCTCGGTCTCTGCTAGGCATACAACTACTCAAGAAATGTTAGTCTTCTCAGCTCGCCCGCTTGGTAAACAAAGCTTTGTGGAATTTCTGCATGCAAAATACTCTAATTTAAAATATTACAACCTTTGTATTTTCTGAAATAAATCTAAAATAAAAAGCATCATGAGGGAAAACATTAAGATCTAATTTACCTTGGGATACATACTTAGAGGATTATAAGTCTTTTGAAGTCAACAAAAGACAGATAATGAATTTAAATATTTTCTTTTGAAGCCTAAAATGTTTTAGAAAATATATAGGTCATTGTATCATAATATCAGGATCCTTGGCATCATGGATCGTGATAACTAGCATGATTGGTACATTAGCTTCGACTTTCTCACTTTATAAACTCAGAATAGGCCAGTTTTGGCAGTGATCAAACTGAATTGTAAGATTGGCTTCTGACTCGCCAATACCCGCTCTCTAAAATGACTGCTATTTCATAAATTTAAACAAGTGCCTCAAGTGCTTATTTCCGTGTGTGACATTTTTGATCAACTTCCAGGTTTCAAACTGGGTAAAAGGGCCAGATGACAAGCCATTTTGCTTCGTGGGAACACTAAAGTAGCTCTGATATAGCCCCTCTCAAGATTTGCAGCTAAATTCCTCAAATATTAACCAATTACTTTAGCATGGACACAACTTTATCTAATCACTTTCCAATGTAAAATAGAAATACAATAGAAAAGAGAGTGACAAAACCATCTCTGGAGGTACCCAAGACTGAATGGAACCCTCCAGAAACTCCAAGATGTAAAACACGGTGTACTACCTCATATGTAATTCAAGATAAGAAGCATTCCAAGTCATATAATAAGAATAAGGAATTCCAACAACATTCTGGGTTTTTACATGACTATAGAGATCTTTTTTAAAGAAATAGCAGATGTTAGATTAAAAAAAATTACTGGTTTCTCTTTGTTTCTCTTACTTTGCTGATTGATGCACAAAACTGCCAACTACAAACTGCCCAAGAAGCCAGAAGAATAATCTGTTGATCAAGAATAGATCAGTTTGTTAAACCTCCAACAATAAGGGAGAGTATCATCTCAACAGAATCTTATAATATCTCAGAGGGGAGGTCAGAGGTAGAAATGTACAGTGTTTGGGTGTGAGTCTTCTAAAGAGAAGATCAAGTTAAGACTGAGAAAAGTTTATGACATAGTAGTTCGGGACTGATGGACACAGCTATGAGAGGGTCTTAAAGCAAGTCTTGATAAGTCGACAGTTGTTCAGTAAGGAACCATTTGTGCAGGTAAATAATCTATTGTCCTGAGAACAGGGCCATTTGCCCAGATGAGCAAGAAAAAACTAAGAAAAGAAAAACATGAAGATGCTTAACGGACACAGAAACAGATGAGGTAAAGGCACGAGGAAAGAGGAGGAGACACCTGATAATTAAAAATGGCTGTGTTTACACGGCACCTTTTAACGTACGAAGTCTCGTCATTTGTGTTATTTTATTTGATCTTCACAACATTCTTGTAAGGAAGGTAAAACAGGCATTATTTTCACCATTTTATGGACGTGGGAGTTGCCGCTCAGAGATGGCTAGGCATCTTGCCCAAGGTCACAGCACTGAAATCGCAGACGGAGCTCTTGGGCCTAGGTCCTCTGAAGCATTTTGCAACCACTAAGAATTGGGAGCAGAACTACAACTGTGGGAAGAGTGAGGGAAGAGTTTCTCTTTACCCCCCGGACCATAAGGACCAAGGTTTGCCGAGTTGTAAGTTCTGTAAATAGACGAGAGAGGGCTGTGAATCGAAACTGGAAACTGAATGGATGCTGTGCACTGTGCCTGGGCACCCTGAACACGGCCTCTGCCGCCCGCTCCCCACCGGCTCTGCACTGCCACCGTTTAAGCACAGGTTCCTGTTTTTATACCAGAGTCCTGCCTGGCCACGTGTTTCCACAGGCAGAAAAAAATTTTAGTATCCCTGTCTGGCTGGGCTTAAGTTTTTGGCAAGAATTTTCCCTTCTCTTGTGAACATCTTGGAAAGCTTTTAACTGAGCACAAAGATGTTTATTTTGAGAAGCAAAAGGGACTAAGTAAGTCTAAAAACAATCTCTACCTCTCCCTCCAGATGATTCTTACTTTTCAAATGTGAGATGTTTTGCTACCCCACATTGTAGTAGGCAGAGCCTGCAGGTGATGCTACCTGGGGTGGCTCAGAAGAAGGTGGTGATTCTCTTTGCCTTCAAGCTCTGGTGAGTATTAGAAATCTGGGGTGGGGGTGGGGAGTGTTGAGGGAGTAGAGAGGGGAAGAATCGGTAGGTCTAGGAGGGGAAAGTGTTCATTTTCTCAAGCTAGACAACCAACCACAATGCAGCTGCCTCCTTATTGCTGGCTTTTGGAATGGTTTTCACGCTGAGTTTAGAAGGGGTCGTGCCCAGGCATAGAACATCATTTGTTAGGCCTTAAGGAGAGTGGCAAATATCACGTGGATGATAATTTTTGAGGCACGTTGATATACATAATAATGGCATTTCGGAATTACAGCATACCTTAGAGTGATTTGTCCAAGTTTCTCACTCAAGAGACAGGGAATTAAGACCCAGAAAATAAAATGACTGTCACAAGGTCATACATAATTAAGCAGTAAATCTGGGCGTATAAGGCAAGACTGTTGATTTTTGTGGTCATTGCGCCTCACTCTGAAAATTACTCTGAAAGCTAACGTTTCTTCTTGCCATTGTCCTTGAATTCTCTCTTCTTTCCACACTGGATTTCTCTCTTTTGAGAGACGGTCAAACTTCCCTTCCAGTGTGATGGGATCTAACAGAGGAAAGCCTCCCTCGGCTGAGGTTCGCGGAGGTAAAAGCAACTGGCTCACAGGGGACCAGGCTTTAACCTTTCCCTTGAGCATCCCAACAAAATGTGGCAGCAGGGACAGGGGCATGAGGAAAATGGAGAGAACTGAACTTCTTGGAAGTGAGAAGGCTGATCCCTGTGGGCTTGGGGACAAGTAGAACACTGCTTTAGATCAGGGTGAAACCTTAATTTCTTCATAGTGGAAACTGCCAAAAACTCATGACTAGGCAGGACTGTTGAAGTTATTGCTTGCCTCTGCTGTATACAGAGCTCTTTATGAGCTATTAATTAGCATAGGAGGGAATCACACTGCTACCACCAACAGATGCTGTAAAGTTAAAAATCAGTCTGGTTTGGGAAGATTAATTTGACTTGGATCAATACTATCCTTATTCTTCTAGAACAAGCTCGAGTACAGAGGCCAAATGGAGGAAGATGCCTCTGGGATCCCCTAATACTCATAAGATCTTCCACTCTTAGAATTCGGTTTTCCCAATGCTTGCCTTTCCTATAAATTTACAATAAACACCATAATGCCTTTGCGTCAAGCCCCATGATTTCAAGCAAGCATTTAGTTCTCTGCCAATGCTGGATGATCTCGATTGCCTTTCAGTCTGTGTGAATTCATTTCCTTCTCCCTTTGAAGGTCCCAAAGGCTCCAATCCCCACCCCCATAATCACAGGGCACAATTTCTCTCTTCTCTTGTGAGAGCAACAGCCACGGATTTTGTCCTGCCCCCCCCCCTGCCCCCCAAGGGACAGGGGTGATACCAGCTTGAGAGAGTCCTTGTTAATATCGTTGCTCTGGGCAAAGTACTATTTTGCTTTTTAGCCAGACTTGCCTTCCTTCCTGGGATTTTTTTTTTTTTTTTTCTGGAGATGCAAAGAAATTCTGACAAGTCAAAAAATCAAACCAAGAGGCAGAAGACAGGGGTTATTTATCTTTTAGGTCTAATAGTTACAGTTGCAGAAGTTCCAAAAGGGAGAGCACTAACAGTAGCAAAACAAGTCAGGGCTCCAAGTTTAGCTGCCACGTCAATGAAGATGAAAAGCACCCAAAGTCATCTTTGAGTCTTCTCCCAGACAGCATTCTCAAAATCTTGAAGAGTCTTTTTTTCCACTTGGCTAAATTGCAGTGGACTGAATGTTTATGTCCCCCAAATTCATATGTTGAAATCCTACGTGATAGTATTAGGAGGTGGAGCCTTTGGGAGGTGATCAGGTCACGAGGGCAGAGCCTCAGGAATGAGATTAGTGCACTTCTAAGAGAGACCCCAGGGGATCCTTCACCTTGTACAGAGAAAAGACAGCTGTCTAGGAAGCAGGGTCTCACCAGAAACAAAATCTGCCGATGTCTTGATCTTAGATTTCCCAGCCTCCAAAGCTGTGAGAAATAAATGTTGTTTATAAGCCACCCGGTCTATGGTATTCTGTTACGGTGACCCAGATGGACTCAGACATAAATGCAGAAATGTTTCTTGTTTGGCTGTTATGATGCTTCAGTTTTCCAGGTAGCGACTTTCTTCCTGATTCCTATCAAGTATTCAATTATCATAATTCTGTCACTTACAGCTTATATTCCTAGGAACCAGTTAGGACTTTTCCTTCCTCGCCACAGAAGCTTGAATTTCAAAAATTGTCCCTTCTATGGAAATTCAAGGAAAATAACTGAAATGAAACTACTGTGGTTTGGACTTTTAGGATTATGTTTCCTCTTTGGATTACACTTTTCTCATCTATGACTGTGCAACACTTAGCTTCGTGCAAACAGACACCCCAGAGCATCTCAAAACCCAGGTCTCTTGCTTTTGTGAAGCTGTTTAATAAGTTGGGAATTTTATTTGGAGCACAAAATACCAAAACCTGTTTTGAGTTAAAGAAGTGTGGTGTTTTTAAAATATGCTCACAAAATCTGTAACACACCTTTCAAAAGCTGGAAACTAACTTCCCTACCCTTGAATGGGGGCTAGACTTAGTAAACTGCTTCTGACAAGAGAGTACGCGTCCAAGGCCAGGCTCTCACTCCCGCCAATCACTTGCTGGGGGAGAGCCAGCTGCCATGTCAGGAGGATATTAGAGCGGTGTTGGGAGAGGTCTGTATGCAGAAGACCTGGTCCCTTGCCCCACAACCAAGTCGCACGTGTGAGCCATCTTGAAGGGCATCCTCCAGCCCCAAGCCTTCCCAGGATGCAGCCTCAGCTAATACCTTGGCTCTAGCCTCAGGAGGGACCTCAACCAGTACCACCCAACTAAGCTGCTCCAGAATTCCTGACCCGCATCCTGCCAGAGATAATGAGTGTTTATTGTTGTTTAAGCAACTAAGTTTGGGGAAAATTTGTTATACAATAATAGATAACTAATATAAGAAACAATCAGCAGAGGATATTGTTCTATTCTTGAAACCCTTGAAATGAAAATAACAATTATTGTACAATCGGAGAATTCTTTTTTCCCCAGCTATTTACATTTTATTCTCATTCATTTGGATCACAAAAATCCCACCCAAAATGCTCCAAATCTCTACTTTTCTTTCCATCTGCTCACATTTGAAAGGTTGATATGCATTCTTTGCATGTGAATGCGTGGATGTGAATGGAGCGGGAATGCCCGAAAGGGTCAAGAAAAGGGAAACGGGGGCGCAATTCCCTTCTTACTCATGAAGTACTTCACACCTTTATCTCCTTTGAAATCCATTTCCGTCTTGGAGAAAATGCTTCAGTTTTGGATTGGTGTTAGCTCCAAGGTACTGGTTTAGTTTGGGGACCATTACTTCTCACGTGAACTACTGATAAATCCTTATCATTTGCCCTCTGGCAAGATTCTCTTCTAAGACATGGGTCTGACTATATCACCTTTTCACCTGAAAACTTTCAAAGATTACTCATTACATTCTGGATTGAGGTCGTCAGCTCCCCTGCCCCAGATGTGGTTATATGCAGGGCTCACAATAAGACCGTGCCTCAGAGAATGTTTGATCGCCTGTAGGTACAGACAAGCATGGCATATCGTCTTCCCTAATGTTCTGCCTGCGATGCCTAATAAGAACTTCCATTTCCTAAGAGATTCAAGTGCATTGGCAACCTAAGGTCAGTGATATCTGTCTTCCTTGGCAAAGAGGTTGACTGGAGTCTTTTAAGTTTATCCTTATTTTCTACATAACACAAGACTGTATTCTTCCCTAGCCCTCTGCCAATCTTCATCATGGGCTTGGAGATCCTAACTCATTTGTTTTTACAAGAATAGAATTTCAGAAAACAAAGGCAAACCCATCTCTAGTCATGTTTGTTAATGTAATCCACCTGAAATGATGCCTGGGCATTGGCGATTAGCATTTTTCTGTAAAATAATGTAGAGGAGTAAAAATATAGGACATCCAGTTAAATTTGAATTTCAAGTAAATGATCGACAAAATTTTGTATAAGTATGCCCCAAAATAGTGCACAGAATAGTTATATTAAAAAAGGTTATTTGTTGTTCAAATTTAACTAGCATCCATCCTGTATTTTATTTGTGAAACTTAGCAACCCTAATCATGCTCCCTATAGCTGAAGATCTGTGAAGGGCATTCTCATGGCTGCCACACACTCTTGGGCTTAGAAGAAAGGTAAAGAGGTTGGCAGTACTAAAATGTCAAAACTTGGAAGAGGATCCTGAGAAGCTAAACTCAGATATCTAAGGAAAGGGTCCCCACCAGCTGCTGCTCGTGTCAAGGAGGGCATGAAGCTGCTTCCACAGTTGCTGGAGAATCGCAAAGTACACTCAGCTGCTGCCACGAAGGGACTGCTGCTTCAGGGATGGAAGAGTGTTGCTGGACAGGACCACAGGCAGACAGGCAGCCAAGGGGAAGCGAAGAGAGAACGAACAGGAAGAAGCGAGTCGCTTCTCCTTCCTCCAGCCTTGTGGTCTCCCTCAGCACCCACTATTGGCAGAGCCTAACAGGGAGCCGCTGACAAAGCGGAAATGCAGAGCAGAATATCAAAGATTGGGTTTGGAATTAAAAGGAAAAATTCAGTAACTGGCATGGATGTAGAAGATTACTAGAGATCACGCCCACTCAATGAAATGCTGAGAAATGACTGTCAGCCCCATGTGACTTCACCATGACCCCAGATTTACAGATTTCATGGCTGGATGGTGATGGGGTTTGGGATGTGCTACCCCAAATGTGGCACTTTGGCATACTGACTGTCGTAAGGTGAAGGAATCTGAGAAACAGCAGGTGTTGGACGGACCTTGTGGCTGTCTCCCCAGAGCAAGAAGCTGCCCGCCCCCCACCCTTCCCCACCTGGAAGAAAGGTGTGTCCTCTTCTCCAGGAGGAATCCGAATGAACAAGCCGTGCTATCCGCCCTCCCCCCGCCTCCCCATTTACTACCCATACCTTACACCCTTTGTCCGGTCACATTTTCCACAACGTTCCACTCTTCATCAAGCCTAGCATGAAAGTGTTCAAGTTTAACCCCTTTTTCAGGTCATCGTTCCCTTATGAAGGTTCTGTGTCATGCAAAGCTTACACTACATAAATTGTATGTTTTCTTATTAGTCTGCCTTTTGTTACAGAGACCCAGCCAAGACCCTAGAAGGGAGAAGGAAAAAAAATCTCTTTTTACTCCAGTGCCCCATGATGTCTGAGCATGCCAGACACTGGAGCAAATACCTGGGAGACCTGGGGCTCCTCCAGCCTGAAAGTTTGCCTCATGAGCTGTCATGAGCTGTTTCATGGAAACTTCCTTAGAAAACGTGCCCCCTCTCTCTCTCACCCAGGCTACCCTGCATCTCGGTGGGACAGCTCTCTCAACCTGCCTGGCCTCTGGGTTTTCTTTCGCACAGGCATTTCCCCTAACTAATCCTTACAGGACCGATCCTGACTTAGTATGAACCTGAGACAGGCTGAGAGAGTCGCACCGTCCTAGAGGTGCTGCTCTGTGATGCTTTAGTATTCCTCTTTACCCTCTCGGTTACCCAGTAAGCAACTCACTACCCTGTCACACTTTATATTGCATCTTCCCTCTTTAAGTAATTGGCTCAGTTTCCATCTCTTGGCAGGACTCTGACTGGGTGCCCGTGAGCTCAGTAAAAACTCTAAATTGCTCCAGAAAGTTTAAGACACTAATCCACTCCATTAAAGGGACGTGGGTTGTTTATTTTCCTTTAACTCACCTTGTTAGTTCACACAGAATTGGCAAAACAGGTTGAGCAAGATGACTGCCTGATATAAATGTGGTGTCATCTATTTGTTATGTTGTGTTCCATACTGGGAGTCGGACACGCTGGCAAACTACAAAGTGTCCACAGGAAGGTGATCACAAAAACGACATATCTTAAAGCCATTCCCAGTGAGGGGCACGCTTATTTAACCCGAAGGAGAGAAGACTGCAGGAGGATGGGGTAACTGTTCCCAAGTATGTGAAGGTCAGTCATGTGGAAACTGGATTAAACTTATTTTGCATGGCTCCAGATGTTAGAACTGGAACCAATCAGCAGAGCTAGAAAGAGGCATGTGGCTCATAATTTGGCAACAATGCAAACCTGCATTTCTTCAAAAGCAGTTAAACATGCATCTGGCAAAAGTGGGGAGAAACCATTTTTCTGCTAATAAAATGTGTAGTTCTTTATGCTCAAGTCTCAGTTCCTCAACTATTTTTAAAAGTTTTATTATCTGTTTCCTTCACTGATTAATGAGTTGAATAAATTTTTGATGTGTGTTCATTCTAGTTCACGTATTTCTATGAAAGTCATGTTTTTCACTTTTGAAAATGACATTTGACAAAGACATAAATTAAAAAGTGAAGTGGTTATCCAAATGGTTAATAAAATATTAACAAACCCTGACTTCAGAACACATAATTGTTCTCGGCACTAAACAGTTGACATCGGTGGCATTTGATTAGATTCTTTTAGAGTGACACTGTCTAACCAGAAACCTACAAGAAGAGGGCAGCTGAGATGATGAGAGGTCTCGAGAACATGTTAGGTGAGGTATTAATAGAACTAAGGAACAAAGAGTCAAGAGGGATATGTTGTGACAGTTTTTTTAAGTTTCATTTTTGATTCTATCAAATGTGACAAATCACAGTGCTGTATGAATTGAGGAACGTCATTAACCTTTCTAGGTCTCAGTTTCTTTATTTGTAAAATAAATGAGTTGGAATAGCTCTAAAATCCAAAGACAACTGTCCTCGGTATTGAAAGTTTATTGAATAAAGGAAGGATTAGATATATTTTGTGCATTTCCTAAAGGTACAACTAAGCCCTCTAGTTATATTATAGGGAAACAGATTCTTGTATGAGTGTAAATAAAAGCTTCCTAGCTATGAGAGACTTGTTCACAAATACAGCAAGCCGTCTTATGGAGGACTGAGTACTGGGGCCACTTTGGGAGATCCAATGACACATTCAAATGAATTCACCTGCTGGTGCCACTAACCTACAAGGCCTAAGAAGTTTGCCTCGCAGTCTGATTAAACCCAGGCATGGTTTTTTTTGTCTCCCAGAGTGAATCTGAAATGACTAACCCTGCGTTTCTAAAGGTTTTCTTTCTTTTTTTTCTGATTTTGTGTTTCTGTTTTTGTTTCTGTTCTTGGCCAAGTCTACTAGTCTGTCTGTTTCGATTAACTTAGAGTTCAAGTACAGTTGTGTCCTGGAACAGATCATACTGGTTTGTGAGAACCAACACAGGCATCTTTTTTTTCCTCAATTCTGCCTTTGTAGCATGTGTCGGTAGACTGGGAACAATTATGGAGATATTTACACCACAGAAATAGGCAAATGCTACACATTAGGGCTTGTTTTGGAGACAGCTGGCATATCCGAACCAATGTGTCTCTTCACAACTGGGTCCAGGCACTAGTAAGTCCATGTATTGTTTCTAACCACCAGATCCATCTCAATTGCATAATCTAGAGAGCGTCCTTCTAAAACTTTTAGTTTGGGCGGTGTTCTGTTCTACAGCCAGACCCAGGATGGCTAGGCAGGGTTCGACTCCATGGTTAAAAGATGACTGTGGGTGTGGGTACGTGAGTGTGTGAGTGCACTTGGCTAATTATTATGGGGAATTTGGTTTTATGATCTCTGTTTATCTCTGTTAAGTGGTTAAGGATTTATTTTCTACCAGGTGAGAAACGACAGCTAATCCAATTTGTCAGTCTTTTTGTTTATCTATTTGTCTACTTGTGAGCTCAAATTAATTAAGAAAATATTTCATGTTGACCGGAAAGGAAAACAGCCCTTCGAGAACTGGACTGGTGAGTTTTTTGTTTCTGTTTTGACTTGTGACCTGCGGCTGAGGTTATAGAGCTAAAGCCAGGCATTTCTCTGCAGTTGAGAAAAGCTTTTATCTCTCATTATGTATGTGAAATATTTTCTTACCTCTGGAGGATATTAATAAATTAAAAGTTCTTTTAAAGAAATTCTCTTCCAATTGACTTATAAAGTCAATTATTTATACTTATACTATGCTTACATAAATCTAATATTTCCAGAATTCCTGAGAATTAAAAAATTAAATTTTTAATACTCTAAATGTTTTGGTCTTTGATAAAAAAATTCTTTTAGAAAGTGCAAACTCAGAAGCACTTTATATGGTAATCTAAGTATGTATGCATAATATGTGATACATAATAATCTAAATTCACACAAGGTGAATCTTAGGATAAATCAGACTAGTTAATAATTTGGCTTAAGGAAAAAAATCTATATCTTTTTTCCACGATTTTAGTAGTAAGCATAATATATTTGTACATTTTCTATTTTAGAAGGTCTAAATTAGTTTTCTGAGTTTCCACAACTTCCTATAGGAGTTTATTGATGAAATAAGTTAACATTACTACTTAATAATATGAAGGATTATGAAAAATTACTCACATTCCGGTTTTCTTTGTGAAGCAGAGTTTCCTTTATGTAAAAGTTACAGTTAAATGGGTAATTATGGCCATTGAGGGAACCAAAGTTTTCCCATCCAAAATATGCCCTTTGGGATATTGATTTTAAGCTGGTGATTAAGAAACAAAAGACTCAGAAAGAACCTTTGACCCTCCCCCTTTACCTGCCTGAATGAATTCAGAAAAACTTGCTTAAAGGAAGAGAGCATCACCTTAGCATCATAATATAAACCAAATGTGGCAGACAGGGAGAGATCTCGGAGGCCTGTTTGCTGAACTTCCCTCTGTGTCCCATTGTTTCTGGGTGGCCCAGAAAAAATTTGTTTGCCACATGTTTGCTCTTTCTCATTTACCTGTAAATTGCCTACTTTTCCCTTAGAAATCCCAGACTCCTGCCTACTTCTCTTATTAATTTGACTGATATTAATTTAGTAGGCCAGCTGGAAGAACTTAGAAAATGGAAAGAAAGTTATTTTGTTGATTCTCCCAACACCATATTAGGAACGGCAGTGAATGGTGTAAGCAATAATATAGAGAACAACAATGTTTGCAAAGGAAAGGAATTTGTTTTGTTTTTTCAAAGAAAAAGTGAGTAGTTTTGTTCTAAAGGAAAATGTCTGTTCTGGATCATGGGACATGATAGGGAAAGGCAAAAGTTGAACAGATACCGAAAATTGTAGACCGTTTACTGAAGTCGTGGTTGTCTGAAAAGAAGCGATACGATATGTTAAAATTTTGGCAAAGTTCCTTCAGTTTTGATGGGCTTATTCAAAAAAATTTTTAAAAGGAACTTGGAATTCTTTATTGCCAAATATTGAACTAATGCAAAAAGAGAATTTGGCTTGCTCTCTACTAGAATGATAAACTGGACTTAGAGCTCTGAGCAAAGGGTAATAAGCAACTATTATTTACCTTTTGTGTCCAGATAGCAGGGGTGTATATGTAATTACCAGAATAATTTTCTGTACTTTGTGTTATTGATTTTATCATGTCTGATTTTCTTAAGAATAGTCTTCTCACATCTGAGAGAGCTAAGATTCCTTAAGGTTGTTTTACCTACTTCTGTGTCTATTTTTAAATATTGCATTATTGTTTTAATAGGTAAATCAAGTTTTTTCTCAAGCACCATAATCCTATCTTAATCATAGAGTTTATCTCCTCTATTAAATATGTTGGTTGCTTTTGCCTTCCTGAAAGCAGACCTTAAATTCAGAAAAAAAATAAAATTCTTAGATTGTCTTTACACCTAAAACTACCTTGGAAATTCCAAAAGAACTAATGAAAAAATCACAAAGATTTGTTCTCACACCTTATTAGAAAAAAGCGAATGTTAGAAATAATTAAGTTTGTTGGGTAACCCAATACTTTTTAATAAGCACGATACTATTCTAAGAGTAGCATGAGGAGTGCTGTCTAATCAGAATAGATGCTCAGCCTTCCCTAAGTCAAGTCTGTAGAGGAAAAATGTTATTCATATAAATAGTTCAGAAACTGTACATTTTACAGGGAGGTCCTTAAGGTCTGGCACTGTCCTTGATGTCCACGACTTGTTCTTAGCCTCAGGAAAAACACTGATCAAACCCTTATGAAACACGCATGCATTAGACAACTTTGTTCTGCTCCCTCCTGACACTGCAGGTCACTGTAATCAGTTAGTCACAGTCTTAAGGACCCATTCTGCTTTTCTCTCACGCTTGCCTGAAGGCTCTGCTATCCGTTATAAGCCAGAGATCGGATCTTCAACAAAAAGTCTTAGCGCACTGGGGAAAAGACTGCCCTGGGTACTCCTCCTCTAACTATCGATACACCAAAGAATGGACTCAGAATACAGGCTTCTGAGTTGACAGCCCTCAGACACCTTTCAAACTGCACCAGGATACTGAGGCAGGATTGGCAAGACTTATTTTTCTGGTTTGGAAGCTGATAACTTTGTGAACTCGGACTGCTGACTGAGTTGTACAAGATCAAAGGAACTGATGAAAGAAAGGTAACGCTTGGGAGAATTTGTTTGGAATATCGTTGGTATTTTCAAATACTCTATTTTATGATGGGCATATTATTAATTTTTTAGGTGGCAAATGGTTTTGCTTTTTAGACGCATGATTATCTCTTAGAGATACATGCTGAAACATTTTCATAGGAAATGATAGTGTCTGAGGGTGGGTTCAAATGATCTGGGTAGGAAAGTAAATTGGGTAGATAAGCCGAAGTCACTATTGATAATTATTAAGCAGGATGATGGGTAGATGAGGATTCATCATGCTAGTCTCTCTACTTTTTTACCTTTTTGATATTTTCCCACAGTAAAAACTATTTTAAAAATACCATTATCATAAATTTTCCTGTGTTTTTTAAGCTCTTTATAATCATTATTTAAATATCCACATCTTATTTCAAAATATGCTCAAACGACTATTCTCAATCTTTGTGGCTGAATTTAAGGTGCTTTCAATTTTTTATTACTGCGCATAATACTGAAACATATCTTCTTATGCATTAACTTTTCAGTGTATTTTGAATTATCCCCAGAAGAGGACGTGGTGGATCAAGAGGTAGAGAATCCTAAGGCTCAAGATCACGAAGCCACTTAATTTCCCAAATGTCTTCACTATTATAAACACTCATCAACCACACCCTCGTTGGCACTGGGCATTTTACTTTGTTTTAATATTTTCCAATTTGGTGAAAGGGATAGTATCTCAATGCACTTTCCCTGGAGAATTATTTCCAGTAGGCTGCTCCTACGCTGCTATTTGAATTTTCAATACTTTATGTTCACTTCCGTTTGGATAATAATCCTATGGGCACGGACTTTGCTATTCAGCTACTGGTGGGCATGAGCCCTTGCACCTGAGCCAGGGGAACCTTCTGGAGGCTCTAACACTGTGATCCTGAAATTTTCTGGCTCCTGGTATGAAAAGATGAAAAGAAGACGCAAAAGCCTGCAAGGGAACAGGTAATGACTGTCCCAAGTGAAGCTTTGAGCCAGCAGGCTACAACACTGTCCCAAGCGTGTCTGGAGCCTGGAGCCAGGACGAGATACTGGGGTCAGTGATGGGAAACTTACTTCAAGGGTCACATCTTACAGGTCAATCATGGGCTCTGGCATTAAAACAGGGAGGAAGAGAGAGCGAGCTGTCTACACCGATAAACTGTCGGATATAGCAAATGTCAGTGAATTTAAAAAATATAAAGCATGCTGAGAAACCACCCTTAGTTTGCCTGATTTTGAGACTATGTTGCGGCAACAGGGGCATAAGAAATCAACTTTTTGCAGGTGGTTTGAAAGTGTCAGGGGTAAACCACCTGTCAACAGAGGTATGACAAATAATTACTCAGTTTTCTTAAGCCAAACTTTGCTGGATACAATATTAGTTTTCTACATCACTCCAGCACCAAATCTTCCATGATTACACCCTGAAACAGATTAACTCAGGGAAAGTGGGAGGTAAGGTAGGAGAGTGGTAACTGGTTAACAGCGACCCTCTCTGAACATCATGACTGTTCTGTTCAAGAAATCACTTCGCCTAGTTGCTGTGTTTGATAAGTCTTTATTTATGAATTTGTCAGAAAAATTGTGAAAGACTTTGAAATGGGTAAAGATTACTGGGCATCTTTTCAGAGGAAAGCTAGGCGTTGCTAGAGGACCTCTGGGGCTTATGTGATTTTACTGGGGTCTGTGCCTTCCACTGCCTTTGACTGGGCTACTTTAGAACTGTTTTACAAAGTGATAATAATGCAAATCATTCTTGTCCACAGGGGTGTAAATGAGTTGTGTTGTAGGGATACATTTGATTTTCCCTTGTGGAAAAGAAGATTCTAGCCTCACATCTTACTGGCCTGCGAAGTTCAGCGATTTCATCGTCTCATTCCCGACTGCCTGTATACAGGTCTGTTCTTCAGATTTTCCCTTTAATCTATTAGGTTGTAATATCTTACTGGTTTCCTCACTAATGAAAGAGTTTTGTAAAATCTTTGGCACTTTTTCATTCATATCTGTATGAGTGTCTTGATTTTATTCTTGAAAAATTATCCTTTAACAACTGATATCTCAATTCACTGGGTATTAATTCTTTCTAGCAGTCGTTAATTCCCCCC
>NW_006440645.1:7853645-7865176 GCF_000325575.1 Pteropus alecto | reverse complement strand
AGGAAGCACATGGTTTTTTTTTTGGCATCTATAAAAGGAAGACCAGTCCCAGGACTGAACCGTATCTCCTCTCCCTCCTCAGTGGGTAGGTCCCCGCTCTTCACTGCTCTGCTACGATGCAAATCATGGCAGCAGGGGAGGGAAGCGCTTGAACCCTCTGTCTGGTTACTCCTCTATAATACAAATATATTTGGGGATGATGATCCTATTGACTTCAAGCAGATCTGTGAGATTTAACTCAAGTAAAGCACTTAGAATAGTGCCCGATCCTTCTAAGTGTTAGATGAATGCTAGCTGTTAAGAAGTGAGTTATTAAGAACTGAATTCAAACCCTGATTCTAGCACTTAAAAATTCTCCTATAGCAAGTTACTGAACTTCTCTGTGCCCTAGTTCCTCTACTGCAAAAGTGGGAAACACTAGTTTTTAACTGTTAAATAAATTAAACAAGGAGGCCATTAAGCTGAGGTGGCTCTAAAGTCGAGGTGGCCTGTGGAAGCAAACCAAAATCTAAGCCTGGAAATGCTTCGAGGTTACAAAATTGAAACCTATGGACAACCAATCACAAATAGCCAACTAGGCCTTCAGCTATAGCCAACCAATAATTTCCTTACATTGTTTCAGCCTTTTCTCTGCAAAAGTCTCCCCCTGGAGCTTCTGTTAGCGGTACCCCTAACTATCTCTGGTTTAGTGCTACCTGACTCAAACTGATGTTTTGCTCAAATAAACTTAAAAGTTTCAATATGCCTTGATTTATCTTTCAACATAACCCAGAACTGTTGTGAGGGTTAAATGAGTTAAAATGTGTAAAGTACTTCACACAGCACAGATACAAAGTACATGTTGTGTCAAGTTATTATTATTAATACATCCATAATTACTAGATATTATTTTTATATATAACTCCTAAACGTAAAACTCTACCTTCCTTTAGGAAAACTCCACCCCGATGAGGAGGAAACGATCGGAAGTAGCCTATAAAAAAGAGACTCAAAAGAAAGATCAGCCATTCACATTGTGTAAACGTTATTTGAACCCTGCTTCAGACAAATGTGAAAAAAAAGGATAGTTTAAAATGTGAACACTGTTAACACTATCTGGATATCTGACAGTCTAAGGAATTATTATTTTTTAAGGTAAGATGAGAGTACTGTGGTCAGGTGAAAAAAAAAAAGTCATCATTTTTTACTTGAGCATGAAATCTTATGTGCCTGAGATGTGCTTTAAAACTAAGTGTGTGTGAGGTGAGAGGATGGAGTAAGATGAGGCAAAGGTTGTGAATGGGTGATGGGAACATGGAAGTCCATCAAGCTAGTCTGCCTTTTTTTTGCATATGTCTTAATTTAAAAAGATATAACAAGGAGGAGGAGGAGGAGGAGGAGCATGAAGGTCTTACCAGGATCTGGTCTCACTACAGGATGGCTCTCCCTGTCCGGTCAGTCCCGCCCGGCGGCCCCCCGCAGTGCACCTCCTACCATGTGAGTTACTCGGTCCAGAGCAGCACGGTGCTGCCTTGGGCAGGCAGCGCTGGAGGGAGAGGGCTTTGGCGCTCCGGATCTGAACCATCCCCGTCTTCCTTCCAGGTGAGGGGTGAGGTGAAGACACACTTCCACATCCCCTCGGGTGCCCAGTGATGACACACACACACACACACACACACACTTTCCAAGGAAAAAAACTAATTTTCAGAAACAATAGAGTCAAAATCCATTTTTTCCATCTGCAACAAAATTTCAGAGCTGCTTCTTCCCAGGAAGGAGATAGCTCTCAATTGACATTTTTATGCAATGTCATTTCCCTTTGTTTGCCCTCAGCCTTCCTCTGGAGACCTACCATTGCATAAGAAATGGGGTCCATTGCAGAGCAATCTACCTCTCTGTGGACACCCTTAAGTTCACAAAGACCTGAAAAGAGCATTAGTATTTAGGGCTTTTTCCCTTTATTATTTAGCTCAGGCCCTCACATCTTTCCAGTGTGGAGATTACAGAAATGCAGAAAGACATGCGGATTTAATCTCCTCTCCAAGCAAACTCCTGAGGGTTGGGTAATAAGGAGAACTGTGGGAGGTGAGGGGGGGCAGCTTCCTTCATTCACAAAAAACATAATAGATATCGCAGATTGTTGGAGCTGAAAGGGCCTTGAAGTTAATGCTAGACCAACCCCTTCGATTTACACTGAGAATGATGCTTAGAGAGTCAGCTTTTGCTGGAATCCTACACAAGGTATTTGTAATACATATTTAAACGACTCTCCTCACAAAAACTTGGCTGATAACTAAAATCTTAAAATTTCAGAAAATAATATTCTATGTTTTTTTATCATTGAATTACTATATCAACTCAAATTTAAAAAAAGTTTTACGTGCACTTAAATATTTATTATAGTTGCTAATTTCAAAATTCTCTGCGGTTTGCTTGTTGCAGAAATCCTTCGGGCACACCCCACCAGTGGCTTATCGAGGCCAGGGCCACGAAGCAGCCTCCCCAGGGCAGGGAGGAAGGGGAGCCGAGTTGAGAGAATTTAAAAACTATAATAAAACCAACTAAGAGTTGATCTGCTTTTTATTATCACCATTATCTGAAATTGTAAACAATGTAAGTGATAAAATCGCCATTCCTGGGGAAAAAAAAAAAATTTTACGTTGGCTTAAATTTTAAGTATTGCTGCAGTTAACTGGTGACTTCTGACATGTAAGCATCAAATTAGCATATTTTTGTTATTCTTTAAATATATATATTGTATTCCATATAGAAATGAATTCAGAGAACTTCTAATTACCCAATTAACCCTCGAAGCACATGGATGCAGCCACACACGTTTGTTTTAATAGTAAGTCATCAAAAAAAAAAGAGTCCTCCGACCCCTGTAGTACTTCATATGTCTGCATTTAAAATTTTGATGTAATAAATAATGATAGCACGATGACTTTAAAGATGAAGGACTTATGTTACTTCAATTCCTCCATCCTGTGTGACCGCTTGTTTTTATTTGTGTAGTACTTTTGTTTTTTAAGTGCAGATTTTAGTTCATATGTGAAATATTTTATTGACTTTAAATGCTACCCTTAAAATAGTATTCCATTCTTCTTTTTAAATTGTTTTGAAACTGAAAATCGAGAAAATAAGATATTATGTCAGTGATATAATTTAGTAGTTAACCAAATAAGCACCTTTTTCTGAAGTTGCGGTTTTATTAAAACTTACTCATTAGTTATTGGAAATGTTTTACGTAAAATATAATTAGACTATAACCAATGGATGAATGTTCAAACTATTAGGTAGATATAAACTATCCAAATGAGCGAAGGCACCACTCTGATATTGCCAGGAGATACTGAAAGAGTAGAAACTGAGGTAATGAACGCCTCATTCATTTTCACCAAAGACCAGACCCTCATTCTAAAGTAATGGATCAAATAATGCCAGTATTTACTACTATTAGCCATTTTCTCTAGCATTCGTTCGCCAAGAAGAAAAGCTTTAGAAATTTCTATCAAATACAAATACATTTATAATGAATTTTGCTGGATTAGATATTTTAGTGGGGGAATATGTTAATTGTGGAGACATTTGAAAGCCATTAGAATTCATCCCAAAGAAACAATTATCTGAAAATTATTGCAATTTCTGGAATTTATTATAAAAGGAGATTTTTATAAATCTCTGCTAAAGTCAATCTTATGCTTAAGACTTTCCCCATTTGTATACCTGTTACTTTAAGTGAAATTAAAATAAATCAAAAGTGTTATTTGATTAACTGTGAAGACAGACTGAGAAATCTGTTTAAATGTCTGTTAAACAAATGTGCAAAGAAGATCAATTTTCCTAAAGTCATTGATACATTGGTTACTTCTGCAATAAATGCCACCTCTGGGAGCCAGAGTTGGAGAGGAGTAAAATGATGGAGACTGTGAGGCATTCTTTAAGACCTCTTAGAAGACAACATCTTAAAGACACTTGGCTAATCTAAGAATGGATTTGAGAGGGATGGGTTTTCTGCAGAGTGCGGAGGAATGGGGTTGGAGGAATACTGTTTTATTAAAGTTATCATGCCTCTATTTTTACCCCAGGTAGGTATGTCCTGGGTAAATGTCAGTGACAGTTATAAAGGTCCCTTCCCTCGTTAGAAAAAGAAGACCCAGAGAGAAGGTCCTTCTAGGAAGCAGAAGGCTTTCCCCCACCTTCCCTCGCTCTTTTCTACTTCCCACTGTCACAAGGATTTGGGGGAGGGGGGGCGGTGTATATGCATCCAATAGGTCAATCCAGTCCTTTTAGGAAGAAGAGTTCCCTCCTTCCTGAAAAGCCAGAATTCCTTAAGTCTAGCTCCTGTCTCCCACATCATATCTATCACAGGTTTTTGCTGGTATCTTCGCAAACTTTTCAACATCTCATGGTTCTATGAGAGTATAACCCACGTCAAGTCCATTTACCTTGTGGCCTGGTCTTAGCAAGGAAACTTTAGTCCAATCTCCAAAAATAACTGAACGTCACTTAATATTTTTCTGTAGTGACTCTGGAGTTTGCATATTTTCAATTATACTCAGTAAATGTCTCCAAATTTCCTTTCCATAATTCTCTCTCCATTTCTCATATATGTGGAAGCTACTCCCCAAATCTCTCAGATCCTCTTTCTGCAAACTCCCCCAGTTTCCTTCTGAATCCAGGGCATGCTAACTTTGGCCTCATCTTCTCTTCCTCTGTCATATTCCAGAGCTATTCACTTCTGTGGCTATAAACTCTGGCTCACTCAGTCGAGCAACTCTCATTATCCAAAACCCCAATCTGCACAAGATCGTGGGAAATATGTCGGCCGCAAAAGGAATTCTGCTTTACAGACAAAAGGGAGGAAGAGATGTGGGTTCTACATGTTAACATCTTTATCCATTCGGGAGCTTCCCCAAAGATTTTCTTTGTTCAATATAAACCTGTCTGTGGCCAAGTAGTTGATTCAAACTCTGGTGTGGCTGAAGAGAGAATCTTCCAGAATTTGAAGACAAGAGAAGCCAAATCTGAGGGTGTCTGACATTGAAGCAATAGAAGACTACCAAGAAGAGAGATTTTTATTTTTCCATTTTTTGGTGTGCTGTAATTTGTTCTCATTAACATTTTTAATATTATTATTATTATTGTTGTTGTTGTTGTTGTTGTTGTTATTATTATTATTGTTATTATTATAGGAGAGGAAGAATGAAGACCAAAAATACTGTCTCAGAAAGGGCCAATTTCCTTATTAACTCTACGTGCCGTCCTCAGAGATGGTGCACAGCCTGGGAAAAGAGCACAGCCTTTGACGCTGGATATTTACGCTTAAGCTTGAATCCCGGCACAGTCACTTTCTAGTGAGTATAACTTATAATGTGACAGTTATCATCAGAAAAGGAAGGAAGAAAAGGAAAGGAAGCATTGTCTTCTATACATGGAGATAATAGCTACTTTGCAAGATTATTCTGAGGACTAAATGAAATAATTTTTGTAAAATGCTTAGTATAGCACCTGTCATATAATATTCCATGGTAATTATAGATTTTATTATTATAATCTATAAAAATAGTGGCTAAAAAAAACTAGAGTTGGAAGGCCTCTGCCTAAACTTCTTATAATGTTCTAAAGTTAGTTTTAGTTTATTTTATGCTAGTTTTACTTTAAAAATATATCTAGAATAAAATCAATACTCAACAAATATCGGTGATGTGCAAATATCTGAATAATAAAACTTTTCATAGATTAATGACTGGTGGCCTTAACCAAGAATTTGAACAATTTCTCATAGGTAACCAACCATAAGCGACCTCCGCTTCACCTGTAACTTTTACATCCCATCAGCTCCCCTCCCAATCTTCTCCTCTTGACTACCCAGGAGAAAGAGCTGGGAGGGCTTGGAAGAGGCTCAGAATGGTACGGCCTTGATTTTGGCAATAGGGGTATTGTTTTTTCAGCTAACTCAGCATGCTTGGGATCATTTTAACAGCATAGTGTTATCATGTGGTTTCAGTAGAAAAAGTCCCTGTGTAAAAATAGCACCTTCTTCCTCAGCATGTCTGCTCCTTTAATGAAAATAAGACTTTAGCTGAGACTGAGCCAGTGCAGCTATCAAGGAGTGAGCTAAAATCTCACCGGCTTCACACTGTCAGCCAAGTTCAGTAACGATGGTCCTCGTAACCCCTGACAGTAAGAAAGACACGGCAGTAGGAGACATGGACAGACAGCACAGGGCACATCCGAACACAATGTGATATAAACA
This sequence comes from Pteropus alecto, assembly GCF_000325575.1. NCBI lineage: Eukaryota > Metazoa > Chordata > Mammalia > Chiroptera > Pteropodidae > Pteropus > Pteropus alecto. The sequence continues at coordinate 7,858,938 of NW_006440645.1, read as the reverse complement.
AGCCAAAAGGAAGGAAAAAAAAATTACTTAGCACTCACAAATTCTCATCTAATCCAATAAAAAGAAAAAGAGAGATGACCTAACATAATTCGCGCTATGGCAACGTGGTAGGTAGGCTGCTTCTCAGAGAATGGTGTTTTGGTCACTCGCCAGCCCACGTTCTATCGCACCATGGGCTGTTTGGGCATCGAGAAACTTCTGTATGCATTATGAAAATAAAATGAGCAAAAATATAAACAAATTATATTTTTTAAAGGAAAAACACAATTACAACTTTTAAAAGTTATCCTGGGAAACACGGTTTCAGAAACTATTCTTGGGCCGTCGGTGTCCTCTCTTGCTGGCTTCAGTATCTGCTCCATGTCAAGCCTGATGACCTGATTAGTTGCGCTTATCAGAGTCCCCTGAGAACAGCGAGGCCGGGGTAGTAGGTATGACCACAGCACACACACTGTGCTACTGGCCTAGCAGTAAGGGCTCCATCAGAGAGTCTGGCACGGGGACTAACTGGAAGTATGCCCGTCTTATGATGACCAGAAATTTCACTTTCGCTGACTGAAATCTACTCACAGAACAGAAGAAATGTTACCAGGAGCTTAGTTTGGGCCCTAGAAGTCTCTAAGCTCTTTTATCAGGGGGAAAAAAGACAACTGCAATTTTATCTTATAATCTATTTCCCCAGAAACCAGATCTTTCTTAGGGAAGAATGTTTCTTTTTTGCAAACCCTAAGATACCTTTAACAGAAACTCTTTGAAAGTCGTTTGAAAGGCTGTCAGATACCTCTTATTTATCACGGCAAACAGAGATCTCATTTCCTTTGGTGTGGCTGCAACCTTCACTGGGTATCAGTGAGTGCCTGCAATGCTACCCCTGCAGATTCCATATCTGCGTCTGAGCAGCCCCCATTATCCAATATTTGAAAGAGATCCGGGAAGATGTCCACCTCTGTCAATTAAGAGAGACCGCAGTGTCCTGCACACAGTAGGCATTCAGCAAACATTAGTTAGCCCCACGCTGGCTTCCCCCACCACCCCAGTCCCTTTTATTTGAAGGAAAATCTAAAATTGGATGACCTGGAGGCTGCGAGGGGATAATACAGTTCCCAGCACTATTTTCTTAGTTTGCAGCCAAAACAGATTCAGAGGAACTACAGATAAAACATTCAGGTGGAAATATTCAGCGGACCGTTTGAAAAAATAGAGCCAAATTTAAGAATAAATTTAGGAACTGGGGATATAAATTGTGAAATCATCTACCTAGAGGTTTGTAATGAAGCTGTGGTAGTGAATGAGTTTCCCGAGAAAATGTAAGAAAAAGAAGGTGGATGAGGAAAGAACCCCACATTTAATCATGGAAGAAGGAACAGAGCTCTGAAAAGAAAACAGAACATGCAGTCAATGAGCTAGGAAGAAAATGAATATTTTCTTCTGAAAATACCGTCTCCTGAGCCACAGAATAGTGAGAGATAAGAAATGTCTGTCATTATAAGCCACTTTTAATAGAAGCTACAAGTGACTTTCAAAAAAGGAGGTTAATTGTGTTAAAAAACTACAAAACATTCGAGGAAGAGAGGGGCTGAGAAGATGTCGCTGATGGTGGGAAGAAGCTAGTTAACCTTATTACTAGAGCAGCTGCTATAGAAACTGGCTGGCAAGAATCAAAAAGTGAATCCAGGAGAAGGAACCGGAGATGATGAAAAAAGCTCGTCTTCCAAGAGACCCGATGGCAGTGGGAAGAAGGGCACTAGCTCAGTATACACAAGGGGCGGCAGAGCTAGAGTTGCCGTGAGGTGCACATGCTGAGCCACACCGCGCATCTTATAAGTGCGGTAGATTGCAAAAGGGGCGCAGAACCCGCCCTTCCCTGTCGGCCTGCTCCTTTGTACTGTGACTTTGTAGCGCCCCCCATCAAGATATGGAGTCTGTTCTTCCCCGGAATCTGAATCTGGCCATGTGACTTGCTATGGCCTCTAGGACGTTAGGAGACATGACACAAGTAAAGGCTTAAAGGTGTCTGCATAGTTCACTTTCTCTCGGCCACCATGTGAACAGGCTGGGCCTGTCTGCTGGAGGACGAGAGAGAACATGGAGCGTGAGTCCAGTTCCATAGAACCTGCCCAGACTAGAAAAACTGTCTCCTGAGCCACAGAATGGTGAGAGATAAGAAATGTCTGTCATCGTAAGCCACTATACTTTTGGATGGTTCGCTACACAGCCAAAGCTGCCTGATACAATGAGATTCCTTCCTTTCGCACTCATTGTCTGGACTAAATTAATTCTGAAGTAATAGTGTGAAACAAGAGTGCTGGGCAACATCATCTTAGAAAATGAAGAACAACAAAACTTGCAGATACCTACCAATAGTAATGTTTTATCTGGTGATCAGACCCCCAAAATCATAAGCATCCACCATATAGCTGTGAATTTAGTTAGGTCAGTGCCAATGTAAAAGATGCCCACACATCAAGGAAATTCCTTGCCACAAAGTCCGTGTGATTTATTAATGGCAGAAGCATAGGTCATTTCTAAGCCTTTACACCATAACCTGGTGATACAGATTTCTGTAGAAATACGGTGGCTGTTTTAAAAAGATGGGTGATTTCACAACGGCTATCAAGTCACACAAGGGTTACGGATGATATGTCAGGCGCATTATTGGTTAAAGCAGAAGGACTAGAAACCAGCACATATGTGGGACCTCGGGTTAAGAGCAGAAGCCACCATAGTGGTCACAGGCTGGCAGGGAGGACAATCACCGCCTCTAGGTCCAGGAAAGATTGCAACGGGACCCCGTAAATTTTACTACCCCAAGGACATCTCATACTGCTGCCTAGTAGTACAGCTGACGTTCACAGCAACGACTCAGAGCCCTCAAGGATACGTTACACTATGTTCAGTATAGTCTGTTCAAAGAGTCCAAGAAGAATAGAATCCGTTTTATTACAATTTCCATAAAAATAGCTAAAGTTTCAAAAAGCTTGGTGTTTAAAAGGTCTAAGCTTCGTTTCACTGGAAAACTCACTTCTTTGTGACACCTCATTTTCTAACGATACAAATTGATGAGGTATTAATTTAGGCATATTCATTTGGCATTATAATGGATCCTAAGACTATATATAACATGACAATTACTTTCAGGAACAGAAAGGAAGCGTTGTCCAGAAAATGGAGAGTAGAATGCCACTTTGTTCAAATTAGGAAGCAGGCATTGATTTCATTTTTTTTTTTTTTTTTTTTTTTTTACATCTGTCAACATTCTGTGGCCGCCACTGGTTTTAGTTCACGTTCCCCTGGGGCCAGATGCTGTCATTACCACTTTGCTCCTTTACTCAGCAAGTACCAGCATGGCCTTTGGTCTTTGTTCAGCAGTTTCAGGGCTTAGATGGCCTACATAAAGAGTTCTTCCTTAGCAAGCCTGTATCTTTAACTCCCAATCCTCCTCTAGCTTTACCATTCTTCCCTGAATATGGCATAATTCTTGTCATCACTGTTCTCATCACTAAAAAACATTCATTGAGAGCCAACACACCGGTTTCTGTGTAGGACACACCAGTTGTTCCTCGGCCCTTTGTCCCATCTTGTCTATTACATCATCCATCAGGTCTAATTTTAGGACCAAATTCCCGTACCCCAGGCTAAAGGCGCTCATCACCTCGTTCTCTAATCCAGGGGTCACTGCACTGAGCTGTAAGTTTATGGAATATAGTATTCTCTTGGAGCTTTATTAAGTTCCCAACTTTTCAATCAACCTTCCTACTTGACCTAATACTCTTCAAATACCAGCTCTGCTGCCTGGGATTCTGCTTTGGATATAAGTGTTTCTAAATGCAATGCGGCCTATTTTCAAAAAGCAGACTTTGATGTAGGACCTGGGTTCCAGTCCTAGCTCTGTCCCACAGCAGTTACATGACCTAGCCCTGAGCCTCAGCATCCTTCTCTCCATAAGGCAGTCACTGCAATGGGTACATCAGATAATTCCCATACATGGAGCCCCCAGTATGGTTCCCGCCACACAGGAGACAATAAATATTGACTCCTTACATTTTTTCCTTCCTTTATGATTAATCTATGTCTTTTTGCATTTTGCTTCCTTTTAACTAAGGCCATGGCTAACAAAATTCTTCCAATTATTTTTATGAATTTTCAGCTTCTCACCAAGTATACAGCAGAGTGGAGAGGGCTGGATTAGCAAAACTGTAAACTGCTCTTGATTACAAAGAGGCTAGTATTTGAGATCACACCTTCCAAACTTTCTATATACCATGCTTTCCAATTCTCATGAACTCGTGCCCTTTAAACAGCCCCCAAATGTTGGAAGAACTTATAGAAAAAAAAACTGTTTTTTCTCTCTCCCAACCTTCAGAAGCTTTGGCTTCCAAAATAGGAATGTCTGTCCTCCAGAATGAATTGTAAATGTTCCTTCTGCTCTTGTAATTCCCACCTTCACTTCTCCCCTCAAGAATGAGCATTGGGATTGCAGATGGAATTAAGGTTGCTAATTGACTTTATAGTAGGAAGATCAGCCTGGATTCTCTGGGCAGGCTCAGCGTCGTCACAAGAGCCCTCAACTGCGGAAGAAAGATAGAAAAGAGTCAGAGCAAAGGGAAGAGATGCGAGAACTCCACCCGCTGTTGCTGGCTTTGAAGATGGAAGAAAAGGGCCATGATACAAGGAATGTGGGAAGCTTCTAGAAGCTGATAAGTACAAGGAAAGGGATTCTCTCCTAGAACGTCTAGAAAGGAACGCAGTGCTACCAAAACCTTGATTTTAGCCCAATGAGACACATTTTGGACTTCTGAACTTTAGAACTATAAGATAATAAGTTCATGTTTTAGTTACAAAATATTTGTTCTTTTTTTTTTTTTTTTAACAGCAGCAACAGAAAACTCATACTGGTGGTAAATTATAAGTGAATATTTGCTCAAAATAAGACTGTCTGAAACTAGAAGAGACAGAGATGGCTTTAAATGGCAATTTTAAGATTTTTTTCCCCATATCATCCAGTGTGGGCAAACCTGGATAACGAGGATTAGATTGTCTATAGAAAATACAAAAAACAAAACAACAAAAAAGTGATCTTTTGGCTTTTCACACTCCTAAGTATAGTGGGTTAAATTTGGGATCTTGTTGCACCTTTGTTCTGAGGCTTGATTTTCTTCTAAAACCAACTCCCCTTGGAAGAGTCACACACTACACTTTTCAGAATGAATGAGTTTATCAGAAAATAGGGCTTGAGTGAAGGAAGAATGAAGGACATAGAGCCAGGGCTTGAGCATCTAGATTCCTGGGGTGG
>NW_006440645.1:7824202-7853609 GCF_000325575.1 Pteropus alecto | reverse complement strand
CCTTGAGCAGAGCTGTTATCAGCCCCACTCAACACTGCTCTTTACGAAGAGTCTCGGAGGTGCCATAAACTCTGCATCGTGTGGCACTGTGCGCAGAGGAGTTCATTATGCCCACCAGCGAGACCAATCGCTTCACATTACTTAGGGCTTTCACATCCGCACTGCTTCTTTCCACGGCATTTTAGGGACCTGTGGTTTTGGCTCTGTAATTGGAGTCCCACATTTCATCACTGTTCTCTGACCCTCCAAAGTCAAGGCTTTTTGAATAAAAAGTTATTTTTAATTTTTAAAATAAACTTTCTGTCACCAGACTCATCAATTAGTATCCTTTGCTCCCGAAAGGACTCTTAACAATATGATGTTAAAACAACTCTGAGTAAGTAGTAATGAAACATCACATTCTGAGCGTGCCCTTTCCCACCGCATGGGAAGAACTGCCAGGGATTTCTCATTTCAAAGACACACGAATGCATGGGGTACTTTAAGAGCGACTACACAGGCACCTGCCTGCTCTGGAGCTCACCTCTCATTTAGCAGTGGTCCCTGTTGACAGCAGGGAGTGGGGAATAAAACAGCATCATCGCGGGAGGAAGCGGGTGAGTCTAGTGAGTGCCAGTCACTGGGAGGCAGGATAACTGCCAGATCGGGCAGCAGATTAAGTGCGTTCAAGGTCACTCTAACACTGCGACTCCTGAAGGTTATTTACCCTCTCTGAACTTCTAGGTCTATACAAGAAAAGAAGGTGGGGTGAAAATAATAGTGCCTGCCTCACAGGGTCAGTGTGATAATTAATTCATATAAAACACTTAGTTCTAGGTGGAAAATGACAGCTTGATGAATACCGGTCCTTTTTATATAGAACCCAAAACTTGAGAAATCAACATCTTTGCCAGAGCACAAATATTTCTCTACTTTATTGTCCATTTTTGCTAGACATCAAGATAAATGTTTAGCTCGCTTTGATCCCCTCCTCACCTGAGGCTGGGGTCCCTGGAAACACCTGAGTAGACTGATGCTGTGGCCAGCGTCCCTTATCAGGCCTCCTTTTCTGTTGCCCAATCCCTGCCTTTCCCAATGTGGTTCCAATATCAAAGTATTTAGCCCATCCGTTCCAGAGGAGTTTGGACTTTCTCTTCATTTGTGCTTCTTGAAATAATATGCTCCTGAGGCACAGACTGTTCCTTCATCACTAAAAAAGGTCAACCATTTATTAGCCTGCGTATAAACACGACAACAAAGGAGGCCTTGTAAAAATGGAATGTTCGGCTTGGATAGAACACAGGAGTTCCTCTTGAGTGTGGCAGATTCCCTTGGATTCCATCCCCTTTAAACACACCATGTTAATGTCACTGTTTCTTTCTGGATTCTAGAGCCCTACTTTAAATCCCCAGGATTCTTGATTTATACAGTCTATAAATGCAATCTTGTTTTCATTCAAACACATTAACAGTTTCTACAGATAAACTCATTCTAGAATGATAAGTAGGAGGTAGACTCTCCTGTGTGTCACATAATCACTTGGTATAAAAAGGGGAAATGACTTTTCTTTGTTCACCAGCAGCCATTTCATACAAACGTTAGTCCCACTCTTTGGGGAAGAAACCGAGGCAAGCCCAGACTCTGGTTTCCTCTTTAGATGTCCTCTTCAGGTGACGTTAACCCAATGCAGAGCTCTCTGCCACCGTGCTTTTCAAATCCACTGTGGCAGCCGACCGCCATCTGCTTTAACCTGTTCCCTGACTGGAACCCTAATCCTTTCAGATAATATGTATTATCTCAATTTGTAAAACATAGCCTCGGATTCAGCGACATGCATAATTTGAGTTTAAAAACGTTCTCAAATTTCCACATTGTCTCTTTCTAACCTGTTGTTGGTGCTGCTCTTTACAGAAAATTCTTTTGCTTTCCTTATCCAGGGAGTGGAGGAGAGATGGACTCCATAAAAAGGGATTTTCTAGCCAGTCTCAGGTAAATCTTATTTTGGAGAATGGTGATCCTGTTCTGTTTCCCTTTAAGGCTGGCAGAGTAAAACTATCCATCTCTGATTGAAGAGCCCAGATTTTGTCTGTGGTGGGGGCTGCAGGTACGTAAGGCTCATTAAAACCAGTTCGATCACTGCATTCCAGCTCCTGCTAAGACAGTCTGAGAACATTCTATGCGAATAAAAGAGTTGCTGGCTGTTGTCGTCTTCTCTTTCTCCTTCCTCTCCCTATCTTCTCCCTCCAGCTCTCCTTCTCCATTCTCCTCTTCCTCTTTCTTCTTTTTCTTCTTAACCTGACTTACGTTTTTGTCCAGGCTGACCAAGGAAGCAACCAGGCCTGGAAAAGGATCTGCAACTAAGTACTTATTTTTCTGTCAGGAATTTCCTTGGTGCAGGATGGGAAATCACGTGACAGTGCTTTTTCAACTTAATGTCAACTTGTATTATTTCGTAACCGGACAAGTGAACTGTCAGCCCTGAAATTCAGCAGTCTACCCTTCTCAGAGGAAGTACAAGGTATGTTTCATTCAAGCAAATGAAACAAATGTCTGCTCTCATGGGCTGGCACCAACTTACTTTTCTATTTTCTTTTTCTACTATACTCCTCACTTGCTCAGCACACACAGGCGTGCATGCGCGCGCACACACACACACACACACACAATGCTATTAGCACATCGTATTATTCCCTTTTCTCTGAGCCCTAACTAGGTGAATAAATGAATGAAATAAGCTGTGCAATTACAACCTGTGCCTTTTGCTTACACATTCTCTGTTTTGAGAATACTACCCTCGCCGCTCTCCCATTTTTATTGAGGAAATTTTTACTCATCTTTCGAGGCTCGGCTTGCTGCTGCCTCCTCTTGAAGTCCTCGCTCAGTATCGCTCTCTCCTTCTCCCTTATACTCAGTGTTTACTTCTTAAAGGTCACCATCATGCTGCTTTTGTTTGCCATTTTTTGTTTGGTTGTATTCCTCTCTCCTTACAATCTAAAAAAAGACATTTCTTGGTAGGAAATGTCTTTTTCATCTCTGTATCGCAAAATCTAGCATAATGGCTACTATAAGATCAACACTGAAATGCTTAATGTCTTGGTGTCCTGTTTGTTAAGCTCTGGGAGAATATTGTCAAATTCCAGGTTCGGGGGCCAGACAGAATATCCACCAAAGAAGATACAGGAGTAGGAGTTTAAGGCGAATGTGCATCCTGATGTAGATATCAGGTAGTCATTTGAATCTATAGGTCTGGAGCTGAGGAGAGGTCAGAACTAGATATACAGAGCTGGGAGTTACCAGTGTAGAGGTGATAATTAAAACCATGGGCGTGGGTGAGAGCTCTGAAGAAGACGCTATAGAGTAAGAACTGAAGAGAGCTGAAGACAAACCGAGGAAAGTCAGCAATGGACAGGATCCAGCAGTGGACTCTGAGAAGAAATAATTTGAAAAATAAGTAGAGAACAAGAAGGGAGTGGAGTCATGAAAGCTAAGGGAGAAGTCAAGTCCAAGAAAGATGGACTGGTGATGAGGGTAGCAACTAGAGTACCAGTCAATATAGGGTTTTTAAAGGAGGAAAGTGATACTTTTTTTTTTTGGAAGGTTCTTATTTTCAAAAATAAAACAAATAGTTGGTAATTAAAATGTAACAGGTCTAGGGACTACCTCTCATTAAGACAATTACAGACCTCTTCAAATCTTACCAGATAAACCATATTCCAATCTGCATTTCCTTGATCCTCCCTTATGAAAGAGATGACAAGAATATGAGAGAAACTTTTGTCCATGCCCTGTGAGTACATTAGAGTGACTGGGACACTCTAAATCAGAGGCACTCCCTAGATGACAAAGCCCTTTCTTGTTATGGGGTCATGAGAGCGGGTTCTCAAGGAGGACCTTCGAGGCATCAGTCAAATTACCCATCACTGAGCCTCCAGGAGAGTAAGAGAAGAAGAGCTCTTAAAACAGAATGCCCTGAGATAAGTATCCGGATACATTACTGTGATGATAATGGTTATCACAATTTAATTTATGTTAATTGGTATTATTTTATTTATATTAAAAGAAAATATGGCCTCTTTCTAAAATAGGTTAAATTGATATCAAAACACAAGCAATTACATTTATTTCTTATTTTATTTTGGGGGAGGAAGGGAGACCCATCTGTCTATTCTTCTGTTCATTCTTTCAATCACTTATCCATCCACCTATCTGTCTACACGTCCATCCAAACCATTTTTAAGGCCCTTTTATTTACTGGGCTTTACGCGAGTCCTTGAGTCTATGAAAGAGGAGCAGGACCAGATCCCAGACCGCGGGCCAGATCCCAGACCAGTTTCCATCCAAGATATAGGAATTTGATTTAAAACATCATTAAAATTAGGCAAGGGATCAGGGCATATATCAAATTCTTTTAAAATAAAACCCAGAGATACACCTTAGGCATCATCTCTGTCCTTCTTTAGTAAACTAATGCTTCCTCACATTATTGCTATCACTGATAAATGTCAAAGGGGAGGGTGATATTTTTGGAGCTGGTTTTTTTTTTTTACCCTATTACAAAAATAGATTATAAACACATACACATATGTCATAGAAAGAACTTAGGCTAATATTTCTATACAGGGACGAAAATTAGCATATTTTTAAAGTTCACAGTTACATTCTTATTGTCAGTTATAATCATCTGTCGGTTTGAACTCCTTATCTTATGATAGCTATCAAAACCTATTGGTATGATGTATTCTGCTTAAATTTCACAAGGGTATACAAATTTTATAGTCAGAGTTCCTGAAGGAGACTGTGATTAAGTATTTTCATAGAGCCATCTTCGTAAAGGTACCACACTAAATTAAACCAACAAATAATGATCCCTAACAACAAAACAAAGCTATGACTGAACTTAGGTCTATGAAGGTTTTAGTTTTTGGTAGTTTTTCCCTATTTGGGACGTTAGTTGAAGCCAGTATTTAATTACAGTTTACAAGAGGCACATGCTTTGGGGAAAGACCACCATATACACTAAGGCAAAGCACAAATGAGTCAAAGCTATGCACGCTGTCATGCTACTCTCCCATAGGCCTCTTTGCTCCTTTTGGAGAGCTGTTGGTGCCTCCAGTGTTGGGGAGGGCATTGAGGTTAATCTGCTGCCTAGAGGAGTGAAAGATGCAATGCCTTTCGTGAGGGTCTCCAGAGGAAGTTAAGGCTTCTACAACCTTGGAGTGCACACCCTCATAGAACAGCCCCTGACTTGATCTGCTGGCAGTTGTAACGTCATATCGGACACCATCCTATGCTTTATTTAATTCAAGGAGATTGTTGGGCACAGTATCAAATAGCAGGTACAATGGCTGCAGGAGCTTTTATTATTCATCACAGCCTGATGTGTAAAGACTCAGACTGGCAGAATATTCAAATCATAAACCATCTTCCTACTCCCCTTGATCAGCATGAATTAGTCAGCTTTGCTGCTATAACAAACAACTCTGAAAATCTCCGTTACAACTATAAAGGCTTTTTCTGTGATCTGGAATGAAAAAGACAAATGCATTAAAACTGGCCTCATGTCTTCATTCCAGATTCAGGCTGAAAGAACAGTCTATTTTTGGACAGGCGATTCTTATAGCCAAAGAGAAAATAAGATAGCTAGCTGACTGAAACATACATACAATGGCTCTGTCTTAGTCAGTTTAGGCTGCTATAACAAAAATACCATAGACTGAATGGCTTAAGCCACGAACATTTATTTCTCCCAGATTAAGGCACCTATAGATTCAGTGTCTGGTGAGGACTCTGCTTCCTAGTTTGTGGACAGCCGTCTTCTCACTGTATCCTCACTTGTCTTACGGAGAGACCATCTTTTATAAAGGCACTAATCTCATTCATAAGGGCTCCACCCTCATGATCTAATTACCTCCTAAATACCACCGCATTGGGGGTTAGAGCTTCAACATATGAATTTTGAATGGAAATAAACATTCAGTCCATGGCAGGCTCTTAAAGCTTTTGCTCAGATGAGGTACAGTCAAGGTTACCCATATATCACTGGACAAAGTACTGACATGCCCAAGCCTGACATCAGCAGAAATTGCATACTCCCGCCACAGAAGGCACAGCAAGTTGTGTAATCCTTTCTGAAGAGGTGTGAGCTGCTGAGAACGATAACATAATCTACTACGCCACTGTCTTTGCTGCAGCCCCACCCAATTCTCCAGTCTAATCCTTCACCCCCTCCTTTTCCTGTCAGCTCAAGGAGGACAGGAGCGAGAGGAAGGCCGCAGGAGAAGCGAGGCTGCAGCAGCTGTCGCTTGCACCCTTCCCCGTTTTGCACCATCAGCCTCTGATCTGAGTGCAGAAGGCAGAGTGGGTTGGGAAGGAGAACTGCAGACGAGGTGGAAGGCAAATGAAGGAACTGAGACCTTTATCGTTAACTGGAGGGGCCACTCGAGTAGTGCCTGGGGCCAGAGAGTCACTTGTGCATCCTAGAGGGCTGTGCCTGAGAGAACGTAATTAAGCCCACTCCTCAAAGCCAGCATCCTCTTCAATTAATATTTACTGAGCACCCACTGAGACACTGGCCCTAGACTCAGAACTACAAACCCTCTTGGGCTGGGAAAGGCTCTGACTCATTTGCACATTAAAAAGCACACAGACAGTGGAAACCCACCTTTTTCCCCTTCCCAGTCACCCGGGGAGAGAACTAACGCTTCTTCATTCATGTGTGGAATCCCAATTAAACATAGTAAACAAAGGGAACTTCTTACATTGTAATTTTCCTCCCTCTCCCTTGCTTTATTTGCAGTCGGATTTATTGCTCAAGAATTGCCTCCTTTAAGCATCATTCCCTATTAACCAGAGAGATAAAAGCCATAAAGAGAAGGGAACTCCTTCAGTTCCCTTTGCCAGTTGTGAGACAGAGCAGCGCCTTTACAAGGGGAGTTGACAGCTGTTGACTGAGACTGCCTGTCCTGCACCAGGGCCGTGCTCATGCTCTGAATGCAAACTGCAGCCATCAGAGACAGAGCAGGGTTTGATAACTGCTTGAGCCCAGAGCAAATCTGCTTGGGCACTAGAAAAGAATTTGTGTCGTTTTAAAGCAGATGTATGTTCTTAACGTGGTTGGTTTGTAAAGCAATAAAACGTGATTCCCCACCCCCTTCTTAGCCTATCACAACTGTTGGAGTAAATAGTGTAACTTAAAACAGGGTGATTCTATCACGATTCCACGTAATACTTAGCCCGTATAACCGGATGAAACTTAAATTAGCATCATATATCGAAGGCATTTCATTTTCTCACATACAGTACAATATTAGGAGCAAACAACATATGTCTCCATGGTTATAAACAAAGGTGTCATGTTTGCAAAACAGATCCTATGTGTAGAACATCTATAAATGGGACAAAATATGGGGTTTTCGTTGGTTGAAATGGTGTTAAATATTTCAATCTGCATGATCTTTATAAGAAACGTTTTCGCCTTCTCTGTGAATACCAATAAGGATTGTCTTTACCTTTGTCCGAACTAGAGGTCTTGGCTCAGTTCTTCCTCTGTGACCTTGAGTCCGAGCTTCTGTTTCTTCACCTGTGAAAAGAGATTGTTGAGACGGATCAGTTTTTCTCCAGGTCTATTCTGGGGAACACTGTTTCTGAGGAAATGACTGTGGAGTAACATTTTTAAAAGAACGTTCATGTTCAAATAAGTTTAGGAGCTGCGACATTTAACAAAACTAAACACATGTCTTTACTCAGAGCTTTAGTATGCTAACAGTATTCACTGTGATTCTTCAAGAGGAGGATACAGTATGCATTGTTTCTCTAATTTTTTTTTAACCAGAAAACTATTTCTTGCAATCATTTCTCAGAATCAGTCTAAATATTAGACTTTAAAGACCCTGCAGTTTATGATGTTCCGTGATTCTACTGCCTGTTTTCCAGTATCTCTTATCATGTCAGGGCTTCCATCTGCAAAGTGACAGTCAATTTGTTCTTCATTCTCTTTTCCCCTGCAATTTGTTTTGAAAATTTTAAACCCACAAAAAGTTGAAAGAATAATACAGTAAGTATATACTCTTCACTTAGATTCAATAATTGTTAACATTTTGCTCCAATTTCTCTCCACCCCCAACACTTTATGTACTATACGTATAATTTTACTGCTGAACTATTTGAAATTAAATTGCAGACATCATGATACTTTATCCCTAAATATTTCAAGACGTATCTCCTAAGACAGGAACATTTCCACACAACCTGAATCATTACTACACATAAGAAGTTTAATGTTGATTAATATCATCTAATGCATACTCTATATTTAAAATTGACCCCAAATGTCCTTTATAATTTTTTAAAATCCAGGATCCATTCAGGGTTCACACATTGGATTCGGTTATGTCTCTGCCTCTTTCATCTAGGACCATCTCCCTAACTTAGTCATCTTTCATGAAATTAACTTCTTTGAAAAGTCCAGGTCATTTATTTTGTAGAATGTCTAACATTCTAAATTTGAGTGTTTTTTTCCTCATAATTAGATTCAGTTTAAATATTTTGGGCAAAATATCAATAGGTGATACCGTTGTATACTTCAGTCTACACCATATCAGGACACAATATCATTTTGTCCCATTACTGATGGTATTTTGAGTAATAGCTTGTTTAAGATTTTATTTGCTATATTTCTCTATAACAAGGTATCATTTCCCCTTGGTAATTAATACTTGACCTGGTAGCTCATATCTTAAGACTTGTGAATAACTTCTTTCCCAACAAACCTTCGCCCAATGGCTTTAGCATTGATGGATGATTCTTACATAGACCAAATGTTACATGAGAATTGCAAAACAGTGATTTTTCTAATCCTGTTATCCTTTCTACTTTATTAGTTATTCTTCTTCTCTAAAGAATTTTCCCTTTCTCATTTCTCTCTGTCTCTCATTGAGTATCATGACGTATCATAGATTCTCTTTTATTCAATATTTTATAATCAATTATTGTAATTCATTTATTCAGAGACTACTCTGCACCTGGTACTAAAGTGAGATTAACCTAAATTCAGCTTAGTGTTCTCCACCTTTTCCTGCAGTACTTAAGAAAACCATCATCGGCCTCGGGACTTGGGCTCAGGATCCACAGGAGGGGAATCAAAACTTCCGTTTCTACTCTGAGCACAAAACAGGTCACTCAATGACCAGCCAAGTCATTAGGGAGACCAGGGAAAATCTTAACATATAACAAGTTCATATGCAAACGTCTAGGTACCAAGAGCCCTGGGAAAGACAAGAGCCCCAGTGCACCTCCCTGGCCGAACACAGACTGCCGGGTCCTCAGGGGCAGCGTCCTCACCTCGCGGGCAGGATGCAAATCATAAATTCCAAATAATTCATCACCAAATGAATCAGAAAGCAGCTTTCGGTGGAGCTTGCTTTCAGTAGAAAGAGAAAGGAATCTTTGTTTCTGAGAAAGAATAGGCTGAACCATCTTTGGTAAAATTTTCCAGTGGAAGGAGTGTCCTGAGCATTATACGGGGGTGGGGTTGGGGGGTACCTTTTACAGGGCAGTAAGCCTGGGTGCTCTAGGACCCTGCTGACCGATGGAGGTAATAAAACATATCCAAAAGATGTTCAATCTTTTAGACTTGATTTTGTTTCTTTTAAGGGAGGGTCCCTGCTCCCTGGGGGGTACTAAGAGCAGCTCCCCCGGCCCTGGAAGAAGGCACGGTTTGTGTTCCCTAAGGGGAGGGCAGGGATAGTGGGCAGAAACTGGTATCTAGCCAGGGACTCAGCAGCCAGGTGGTGATCGTGGTACCTGGAATCTGTGTGACCTTGAGATTTACAAAACGTGAGCATCTCTCTGAGGTCATGCGGGAAGATGCTCCCAGCTGTCAGAGCACTTCCAGAGGGAGAAAGGTCCTGTGGGAAAAGCTCAGGGTTTAGAAGCCACAAAACTTGAGTTCAAATGCCATCCCTCAAATGCACAAGGCATATGGCCTATGCGACTCAGTTAATACCAGTTCCCTCCTCTGTGAAACAGAGATTAAAAATACCTTGTAGATCTGTTGTGCAAATCATGTTAAATAAGGTAAAGCAGGCGCTTCCCATTATTAATTGGAATTCCTTTCATTCCAGGTACCAGAAAGCAACCTGAGCTAGTTGAAGAAAAAAATGAGAGAGATTGAGACAGAAAAAGAATTAACTATAAATTTACAGTGATATCCCATCATTTTTAAAGTCAAGAATTCAACTGAGTCTTCCAATGAGGCTGGAACAAAGAAATAAAGTCATCAGGAGCCACTGTAGCTTCTTTGTATATCTGCGTTTTCCTGCTTTGGGGAGGGCTGGCTCCCTCTCTTCTAGGCCAGCAGAACTGACAGAACGTGACTGCCAATAGCTTTTGAGTTTATGTCTTCCTTTTCCAAGATACCAGCAAAGGGGGAACAGAATCCCATACTCCAATTACAAAGTCTTCCAGGAGAGTGTGGTGCCTCACCTAGGACAGGAGTTTGCTGGGGCAGCAGTGGGTGGTTGCCGGAAACAGTAGGAGGGAACAGTGGCCTTAGGTAGCTAAACTGGGCCAAAGGGCTCAACTGTGGTGAGCAACGTAGCTGGGGGAATCCTTGTGAGCTGGGCGGACATGTAAAATGTGTTTTCTACAGGTTCCTGGCCCAGTCTGTCACATAAGGAGGGTGTTATTTTCCTTTTTCCTTCCTCTCATTCCAGATATGATGAACCTAAGGGAAGAACTGGGGACAATCACTCAGGTCATTTGGGGCATGCGGGGCCTCACTGTAACTGAAATGGAGATCATCAGGGCTGACGCGGTATCTGGCTATCATAACACCGGGATAAATAGGCAGGCTATGTACTTTTTAGTCCTTCCTTGTACTTCCTAAAGTTGGCCTCTTGCTGTGTTCCCTAAATGTAACTGTCCACCCTTGAAAAATTCCTTGTTTCTGGTGATATGATGGCAGGAACAATCCTTATATGGAGAAAAGGGCTCTCCATGGAAGCAGGTTCTTAACGAGGCAATGGTTGCGGATAACGGTTAGAGGTGACGTTATTGAAGAGAACACTGAAACAGAATTGCTACAGAAATCCAGCTGGCTTTCTCCTACTGCTGCAGACCACATTTTCAAGTGTAGAAACTGTGTATAAAGCCAATATTCATTCGTTCATTTGTTCATTCATTCATTCATTCACATTTATTCTTTCTCCTTCTCCCACTCTCGCTTGCATTCTCGCTCTCTGTCCCTCCTCCCTCCCTCCCTCCCTTCCTTCTCTTTCAAGCAATAAGTGTTTACGAAGCTGAGCACTGTGCTATTGACAGATACGGAGAAAACTCTCAAGATGTTTTCCATGTTCACCTATGACCCCTGGAAAGTGGGCCCAAGACTGTCCCCTGATTACAGGAAGCTGATCAAAGCAGCAGTGGGTGAGGGCAGCCCAGGAAGAAGCTCAGAGCATCTAGACCAAGACAGAATGGAGAGCATGAATCTGGACCAAAGGGTTGAGAACAAGGAGCATGTGAGACCGAGCAGCAGTGTGAGGCAGGGCCTGGCCAGGCCCCCCAGAGGCTACGAGCCTAAGGCAGGCACCTTGCAGGGAAAGCCCAGGCCTTGGCTGGGGAGGGCCTTTCTGATCTGGAGAGGACAAAAAAAAAAAAAAAGAGTTCTGAAGGAGGAAACGTTCTCCACAACAAATGCTTTTCTAATCCTTCAGATGAGAGAATAAAAACCTTCCTCAGTAATCCTATTCCCGGCTCACCCCAAACACAACTCGGAAAACTGTAAGGAAAGAAACATATTTCTTTAAATTCGCGCCTGGGACTAAAGTCCTCAGAGGAGCACAGAGCAAACACAGGCTCTTTCCTCAAGAAACGACAATGTTCACGTGGTCACTTAGGCTTAGATTTCTTTACATCGCCACTGAAAACAAATTGTGTCTGGGTGGTAAAAGATATTAGATGAGTTTCGGAGTTCTCCCCGATTTTAGTGGCTTAGATTTGAGGGAGCCTTTTATCTTTATCTATTGGCATTTGACCTTACCTATGTTTCTCAAGCAACTGAAAACCCCTGAATCACTGGGAAGTATTTAATGGGTAATAAGAATCATTTGAGTGACAAGTCCTATTTGACTAAATAGCCCAGCCATGTCTTTGCTATTGATATAAATGCTTCCATATTACATTTACGTCATTTATATCCACCGTAAAAAAATAAAAAAATAAAAATGTATTTCAACAGTACTAAAATAATGTGGCAGGAAGGTAACCCCGGGGTATTATAAATATCATATAAGTCATAACTATAATGATAATATTTGAATTTATCTGCAAAAGATAAAGGTTGAACTTATCAAGAGGCCACAAGTGAGCCATAAAGACTTCCTTACTGAGTGCATATAAATTTCAGATTTTTGATAATTTTGTTAAACACTCTAGTTTCTCATTCTTAATGTGATCCCTTAGTTTTAAAACTACTCACTACAACAGAAAGTTGCTGCTTTCTGTTGCTTTTCCATGTCCAATGATCTCTAGTAAAACACTAGTACGATGTCAAATAGTCTTTCTTTTCTCTGCTTCCATTTCTTCCTTCCCCAATTCCTTTTCCATCTCCCTTCCCCCCACCATCTCCTGAATTCCACACCTAATAGTAGGACCAAAGATATAAATAAGGAAAATAAAATGCAAATAAGAGTTAGTATTTAATAACAGGAGAGAGAGAAATGTAACACCTACTTGCCCCTTTAGTCCAGATGGGATGCCATAAAAGCGACACCGACTGGGGGATAGTGGGGCTTAAACAGTATAAATTTATTTTCTCGTGATTTTGGAGGCTAGAAGTCTGAGGTTGAGGTGTCTGAAGGGCTGGTTTTTTTCCCGAGGCCTCTCTCCTGAGCTTGTACATGGCCGTCTTCTCTGTGTCTTCACATGGTCTCGCCTCTGTGTGTCTGTCCTAATTTCCTCTTCCTGGCAGGACACTGTTCATATTGGATTGGAGCCCATCCTAACGACCTCATTTTAACTTAATTATCGCTTTAAAGGCCCTGTCTCCAAATAATAGGCACATTATGAGGTCCTGGGGGTTAGAATTTCAACATATGAATTTCGGTGGGACACGATTCAGCCTATAACATCCATCCTCGCCTACCTTTACTAAATACCTCTTCTCTGCACCCCAGCCTACTCTGGTGTTGACTGTCCACAGCTTTAGTACTCTCTGCCATTATTTCAGTGGCTGATTAAATGTAATTGGGCTCTTCTAGACACTGTCTTGAGTGGTTTTTAGATGAAATTCATTTCTCTCTCCATAAGATTCATGAGTACAGGGAGTTTTTAATCCCTCTCAATGCCTAGAACATGGTGGGCACATTAGTAGATAAGCTCACAGTAAAATAAAAGAACAAAACAAATTTCAAATGAATTGAAAGAGGAAGTGTCATTCTCTTAGCTGCTGTATTTGTACATTTTATCCCTTTGAAAACAGAAGCCCCTTAGAGGTAAGATTATGCCCTCTGAAGAGAAAGCAAAGGAATTCATTCATTTTGGCCAGCGAAAATAAAACTTGGACAACTTTCAAAATCTTTTGTCTTTCCAAGATGATTTTTAGGTACAGTGAAGTGACTATTTTATAAGTGGGTCAACTCCAAGATTTTCATATATTTGGCTGATACTATTTTGTTTATAGGAACTCAGTTAAGTTTGGATGATGCTCACTAGAAGTTGTAGTAGTAACAGTGGCCTTTCTTTGTAGAGTAAGTTTAGAACACCACAGCACAGATACTGAAAGCAATTCTTGAAAAATAATTAGCAGAGGTACCATGTATATTTTGTTTTGCACGGTCTGATCTTTCCATTTATAGAGCTACCTCGTATACCCTTCTTAACTTTACAAACATGGTGGGTAAATTTTTTGCTTGATTCTTTGGAAGTTATTTGGCTCTTCATTTCTCCATAACGATAGCAGGCCTTTCAGAGCTCACTCTGCTCATGCCTGAGGCTGTGCCTCCAAAATAAGTCTCCTCAATTATATTCTCTCATTCATTTGAAAAATTCAGTCTCAAACAAGAGATGAAATTTATGCTGTTTTCCAGACTCTTTATGGATGTAAGTAAATATATATTTTATTGAAAAAAGATCATAATTCCTAAGCATAAGAAATAAAAGCCAGATTGAGGAAATGCCAGAATGACCAAAATAATGGTTTATGCTATCTTTCAAGATATCTCCAAGGAGAAATTAACCCGCATTATCACGTAGCTGGTGATAAAGAGGGAAATGATAGAAAATCCTGATTTAATGCTTTCTGGATTGTTCGTTCTTCAACAACCAAGGTAATGACAATGATGGCGGTGGTAATTCTCAAAAGGAATTAGACGTTGGTGTAGTGTTTGGCCTATGAGATGATGCCTATGAGATGGGACTTTGCCCAGGAATGCTGTCTAATCACCTCCTGCTTATTATCACGCGACGGCCCGCATGTGCTTTACTTACATTACCTCATTTAATTCTCACAACAATGTACCTAATGAGGCGGGTATTATTCTCACTGTTTTACAGATGAGGGAACTGGGGGGTAGGGTAGGGCCAGAGAGTTTACGTAACTGTCCCAAAGCCATATAGCATGAGCGAGAGAGAGAGGAGTACCAACATGTACACTCCAAGGCGTATCAAGCTAGAGGCATGCCATTTGTGGGGAGAAGTATTTGCCGAGGTGACAGCCTGGGTCTTTTTATCCTCTGTAATCCACTTCCTTAGTCCAGCTCCTTCCAGAGTGGTCGCCGCTCTCAATTGCCATCTTCTAAGAGGAAATCAACCTGTCAGTATTACTGACGGCTTCGCCCAAGAGTTTTTACATTGTATTAAAGTAAGAGTCTCCAAACTGCCTGAAGGACAATTATTTAAGTAGGAAATAATTAAATTGTATTTTAGTATGAGAAAGTTTCTCTCCTCAAAATATATAGGAATAACCACCACTTGCAACTGGAAACACTAGGAGAGGGTGGCTTTTGCCTTCAGACTGTAAAACTCTTTCTTGGCATCCTCGTTTCAGAAAACGTTCTTCTGCAAAGTTCCTTTGGCTCTTCCTTGAGCCTGAGTTTTTCGTGGCCCTGGCTCCTGCCGTGCTGGTAGGGACACACACCTTGCCTTGGCTGTCCCGCACAGCCCAGCCACGGGGAGCTGGGCTGGGGGGATGGGGAGATGAGCGCAGTTGCTCTCGCAGGGAAGAATGCATGGGGAGGATCGAGCTTTCACACACATGGCTTCCAGAGAGATTTCGGCCAGACCTAGCAGTCCTACTAGTTGTCAGTGCCTCTCGTTGATTCCTACTTTCAGCAAAAATCCTTTAGGGCAGCGAGCGCACAGGGAAACCTGTCATTATCAACCACCATGGTGTCACATCAGCGATTCTCAGGAGCGTCAGCGCCACTGTTTGACTCAGCTATTTATCTCATCGGGAAGAGCTTTGTTCGACTGTCAGAAAATAGAACACGTACATTTGTCTGTCATAAACACACACAGGCACTCCACAGCACAAATAAACAAAACGGCCGTGTACATTAGTAAATGTGTTTGCATTATTTAACCAAATCAGATGAAGCATGTGAATAACCCTGCAGATCAAGTACCATCGAGTAACTTGCTTGTAATCTGTCTCCCACAATACAGCCATTGCCACTCATTCCAGTCACCCAATTCAGATCCTGGAAATGTACTATTTTTAGACCGGCTTTGTGTGCCACTATTTACAAAGCGCACTGTTAAATCCTTTGAAAAGCAGCCAAGAAGTTGGGTGAGAACCTAGAAACCTGCCACACAGATCAGCATCCTAATCAACCCTGGGGCGGCCAGCACTAAAGATCTGCCTTTGTTTCCTTTTCTTCTTTCCCTTCGTCTCCACAGGAATATCAATGTAAGAAGGCAGGGGACAAAGAGGTGGCCTTATCTGTTCTTGTTGTTCAAATGGGTTGCTTTACTCACACTCCTAGGTAACAGCCCATTTGTCAACATCTTTGGCGGTTTAAGTTGTTCTTTGTCAAAACCACTTTTGGAAAAGATTTGACCGTTTATTTACTTGGGAGCCAATGTGACGGCAGCAGGTGCGTCATGGAAAACTCAGACGTGGGTGCCTCCCAGGCGCTGGGAGGCAGTCACGTGACAGCCCGCCACTCCCGGCCAATCCACGGCTGGCAAGCCGGACAAGTGGCCACACGGGAAGGAGGGGCAGAGAAGAAAATAGTAGGCGAAGTGTTGGCGTGAGGCAGGTGGCGGATGAGGCGATCGCACAGAGGGAGAATTGCAACACCAGGGAGGAGATGAAGGGCTCCCATCGTTCTGCAGCCAACAAAAAACCTGAAAGCACTAAGTCTGGCTCTGTTTCTACAGCTTGAGAAAAGCTGAGAACGGAAGCAATGACTGGGCTAATTCTGGACAAAGTTTTAAAAAATGATTTTTGAGAGGAATCCAGATCTTTGCCTCAGTTCTTAGCTTCTGTGTAAATTGCTCATTTCCCAAAATCCTTTAGTTTTTCACGTTACTTGACTTGTATTTGGTGTAGTGGATGGGATCGTGTGAGATGCCCTTTCAGCTGCCTTCCTCACGGTGCCATTTTGTTCCTTCACTTAGCCCGGATCAGCCCGTGGAAGCAGCGCAGCCAGCCTGTGCCAGGCAGCGACGCCCATGCTACCTCTGCCCCTGCACTTGGATGGCCCGTGTCCTCCACGATAGTAACCCTTTCCCTCTACAGCACTAATGAGACGAGAAATAGAATCGGGTTGTGAGTGCCTTGGGTCTAAAGTAGTCTCTGAATTTAAGGCATTTTATTATTTTATTTATTATTTCAAGTTCAATGGGGTCTTTATAATACGAGAGGTAGTAGATGGAAAAGTAGTGTGCCAGGATAATGAATGACAGTAACAATAAAAGCAACTTACTTCTGAGCCCACATGTGCCAGGCACTGTCCCAGACACTATACGGTATCTCTATACTTACATTTGCAAGCTAAGTATCATTTTTGCCATTGTGGGGGAGTACTGAGAATATGAAGGGTACTTGGCCCAGGTCACCAGCCAATCAATGGGAGATCTGAACTTCAAACCTAGATTTGTTGTCCTCTCTCTACTGCACCATTTGCAAATGTGAACCCATTCCAAGCATCGAAGGGCAACTGGTTTTGCTTTGATGAATCTCAATTCCATATATATTGGGTTCAGTTATTTTAAGAGATTCAACATGTTCCTGCATCTGAGGATTCTTACAGAAGAGTAACAGCATTGCTACTTGAGTTTTCACTGGCAGAATTAGCAAATTAGAATTCGCTTGTCTGTTGCTACTTTTTGTTGTTGTTGTTGTTGCTACTTTTAATTCTTCAACATCTAAGTATTCCATTTGACCTGATTCTTTTCCTGGATGTGGTATGTATGGAGAACACAGTCTATAGTAACAGTGCCTAAGAATATCTTGGCTTCCTTTATAGGTACATAAATGAGGAAAGAATGTTTCCAACCCTGAGCACGTAAGCAGCATCGCTCTATGGCAGGTTTGCATGCACACACAGTTTGATCAAAACAAACCACCGGACAAAGCATGGGGAATAGTTGGTGTTAAACAGGAAAGGGAGCAAAGTTCGTGATGAGATGTAAAGAAAACAGGAAGCAGGTCTTGGTAAAATTTGCAGCTACAATGAATGGTATGGCCGTTGTAGTGTATGTCTGCTCAATAGATTATCCTCGCTTTCCTCTTATATGACTGTTTATTGGTTGGCCACTATCCCCCAATAAGGGTAATGGGAGGAAATAAGAAGGATAGGTCTTTATAGAGTCTAGAAAGTGAAAGCTTTTGGCCTTGATGTGCATTGTAGATATCTCTAAACTCTTTATTACCTGGGTTTTCTCATTTGCTTCTATCACCATGTTCCGTTTCTGTTTCGTCTGAAAAGAAAATGAAATAGAATCACCTCCTATACTCATACTGCTATTGACATTAAATTTCATCTTCTTTTATTATGATCAACAAAGTTACTCATAACACTAGAATTTGTTTTTTGCTTTTAAAGTTATAGCTACTGCTGTTGTTGGAATAATTAGTATTGCTTTGGCACTGTGTTCCACCTCATGGCATTTGTGTACTAACTACCTTTTAGAAAATCTATTTTCCAAGAAGAAAAAGAAAATGGGAGTACAGACTTCCAACAGCCCACATTTTTTCCTGCTCTCTCCTTGGCTCTGAAAAAGGACGCGTCAAACAGAATTTCAGGCTGTAATTAATGCAGCTCTTCATAAGCTAAGAGTTTCTTTTATCTATAGAAAAATTGCTGCACTAATTCACAAGAATCAGAATGCTCTGGTTAATGCTCTTTCTACAAGAGGAAATAACATTTTCTCTCTGTACATATTTACAGTCAAAATTTAATATTTTGTTATAGGAAACCAGAGATGGGTAAACATTGAATAATATTATTATTTATAGGGTTGAGTCTAAAAACCTTAAATATTAATATTATGTTTAGATAAATGCTGAATAGGGGTTTCATAAAGAATTTCCAAATAATATCAACTCTACAGGAATGTACATGTAAGCCCAGATCTTTATTGGACACGGCTTTTTGGGGGGAGGATAAACAAATTGGGACATGCATCCCCATTTGCCACAGTAAGGAAAAAGAGCTATAGGTCTTTATTATATCCTAAAGTATTGTCCAAGCAAGGAAGAAACCTCTACTGCTTCTATCTTGATTTGAGTACCTCCTTGTAGAACACACATGGCAGTTCAGAAACAATACTTATGTATGTTTTATGTGTGGGCTTGCAACAATTGGTAATGCATTGGCACTGTCTCCCACTTAAACATGCAGCATTTGTATGCTATTTAACTTTAAAAAAACAAAACAAAACTATTTTTCAAGAAGAAAAGAAGAAAGGGAGTACAGCAAATGACTAGAAGTCAGAGACCACAGGATTCTTCCCTGAGGTCCTGTCAACGAAGGCGCCCGGGGAAGGCAGTAGGCCCGAGGCGCACCGCTGACTCACGGACCCTTTGTGTGGTCCTCATTTTCTGCATGGTATGTAATCTGATACCCACTCTTTTCCTTCCATTGTGCCACCCTGAGAGGTGGGTGTGAAAGCGGGTAGATAGGTTTGTCATTGGGCACAAAAACTACGATGCTTAGTCAAAGTGGGAAATTGGGTGTTTTTACTAAAAAAAAAAAATGTGCATAGTTTCTAGGTATGATTACTGCCAGTAAAAATGAGTGGGAAGTTTCAGCAACAAGGTTATTGTTATTTAGGGTATAGCAACAATTATTATTTAAGTGAAAAGACGTTTGTAACACTTCAGAACAATAGGAGACAATACTACAGAGAGAGTCGCAGTATAGTTGTCCAGTATCGCTTCCCCTGCACGGGTCCATGCCCATGTGTGCACACGTGCTCTCATGCAGAGAAGGGTTCTTTCTTACATGGTGACAAAGAGAGGAGACTTTAAGCTCAGAACCTTTTGAGAGTGAAGCTTTTCTTGGCAGGCTACCAACGAATGCTGAGAGAACAAACCTGGCAGAGCCCCTTCCTTGGTTCTTTTGTTCCTATTGTTCACCATCACACGAGGAAGGCTGCTAATAGGTTAAGGGGCCCTCAGAGGAGACTGAGGTGAATTATTCTGGACTAGCTGACAAGCAGTCCTAAGCATCAGTGAACCTGGTACCACTCGTCCTTGCCTCTGGTGCTCAGTTTTCTTTTGTAAAATAACGTTGACATTAAATTAGGCCAGTAGGGGAAAAAAATCAGTCACCAATTATAGCTTATGATTTTGCCCCCTCCACCCCGCCACAAGAACACATTTGATAAACATCCCTTATCTCGAGTACACACTATACAAGGTTCCTTGTGGTATTTGAATCTATCCATCTTAGGAAAAGATATTGATTATTTTAGACTTGAATTTCCACAATCAGGAAATTCACCTAATGTGCTATGCTTTCACAGAGTTTTAAGTCAGTATATAGGAGTCCCCCACTTATTTCTGGGGGATACATTGCAAGATCCACAGTGCACGCCTAAAACCGTAGACAGTACCAAACCCCAGATATCCTGTGTTTTCTCCTATGCGTAGATAACCATGATAAAGTTTAATTTATAAATTAGGCACAGTAAGAGATTAACAACAACTAAAATAGAACAATTATAATGAAATACTATACTAAAACAGGTGAATACAGTCTCTCTTTCAAAATATCATACTGTACTCATCCTTTTTCTTGTGACGATTTGAGAGGACAGCATATCTACATAATGAGACAAAGTGAGATGGATGACATAGGCACTGTGATGCAGTGTTAGGCTACTATCAACCTTCTGATAGTACTTCAGAAGGAGGACCGTCTGCTTCGGCTGACCCCGGGTCATCAAGCCATGCATGATAACGTCGAAGGCTGGATGTCAGGAGCAGATGACTTAGATAGTTGGGGATCCTCAACAGTTGAAGGTTTTTTTGTTTTGTTTTTGTTTTTCCCAAAACGTTTTGGAAGAACATTGTAGTCAGAAGTTGTTGTCTCTTTCTTTTTAATCCATCAGCGTGTTGCTGCAGAGGTTGTAATCCAGTGATCACTCCATTCGAGAATCATATTCCATAATTTTTTGTAAAATAAGGGTTACTTGAACATAAACACTGTGACAGGAGATCTGATAACCCAGATCGCCACTAAGTGACTAACACACTGGCAATGTATGGCTTGGAGATATGGACGAAGGGACGATGAACGGCCGGTGGGGTGGGGTGAAACGGGACAGTGTGCGATTTCATCATGTTACTCAGAACAGCATGCAATTTAAAACATGAATTGTTTATTTCTGGAATTTTCCATTTAATCTTTTTGGACCGCAGTTGGCCACAGGTTACTGAATCTACAGGAAGTGACACCACGGTTAAGGGGGGAACTACTGTAAGTAGATATATACCCAACAGACTTCCTGGCAATATACTCCAGGGGATGTAAATGAAAACGTTCATAGTAGCACCATTCGAAATAGACTAAACTATTTCAAAATAGCCTAAATGACCACTGACAGGAAGATAAAGTGTGGCATAGTCATATGTGGAATTCTACAAAACAGTAAAAATGGACTACAGCTACATACAACAAACGATATGAATGAATCTTAAAAACATAATACTGTGTGGAAAAAACAAGTTCCAAAGTTTACTTATAGCATAAAAGTCTCTTTAAAGAAGTAAAAAAATTCACTTAGTAGATATAGGTATTCACTTAGTAGATAAAACTACATAAAGACACACAGACAGTGGTTATACTAGGTGTGGTGAGGCAGGGGGGTGGCATGGAAGAGCAGTACAGAGGTAGATTACTGCCAACGTTTCAAACATGAAACATTAATTCATGTTGGCTTATAATATTAAACATTAATAATCAAATGAACAAATAAAAGGACCATACATGTCTATGGCCATACCACCATGAACGTGCCCGATCTCATCTGATCTCGGAAGCTAAGCAGCGTCGGGCCTGGTTAGTACTTAGATGGGAGACCACCTAGGAAGACCAGGTGCTGTAGGCATTTTAAAAAATTATAAAATAAATAAAAGGACCATACATGGGAAAAAATCGACATGAAAGAAAGTACTGGCAGATTATAGTCATGTTTACATAAAAATGCAGAAAACTCTGTTTTGTAAAAAAAAAACAGAATAACAAAACACGGAATTCATTGTGAGGGCAACAAAACACAAGGTCTGGATCTGGTCACTTCAAATTGTCCCTCGCCTTTGATCTGCTCCATCCCTCCCTGATTCCTTTGGGAGTTGCCTTCGTTCTGGTTTGAATCCCTAATTGCGGGTATTCCCTGTGACTTCGTCATTGTTGTTCTTCTCTTGTCCCTACATAATCTCTCCTGTGAAGAGAGCACCCATTCCCATGTCTCCAGGGGCCTCTCAGATGACTCCCCAGATATATCCACGGGATGATGATTTCCTGCCAGCAGCATCATCCCAACTGCTGATCATTGTTTTATTTACTTATTACTATAATTTCTAGGGTATAGCCTTCAATGATCCTGGCTTTATGCAAGGGTCTCAGTTCCAACACCCTGCTTCACTGGCACCCATGGCCTAATTTCCTGCATTCATGTAGGTTTTCATAGGTCATGCCAAAACCACAAAACTCCCCTCAAGTTTGCCAGAATATCAGTTCATTCCTAGCTGTTCAATTTTTCTTCCCTTTCAATTTTTAGTTTCTGGGAATTTACTTTCTATTTTTATAAGCTCAGCTATACATTTAATGCTGGTCTTCAAAATAATCTTCACATTATCTGATCTGCCTTATTTAACAATCTGCAATTCAAGCCTGCTGTTTTAGATATAGGTCTTCCTCACTCCACCAACTCTCATGAACTTGGTAGTTTAGACTGTTCTAAAAGCAACTTTACTCAGGACTCAGACTGTGGGTCCCTTTCTCTCTACTCTTAACTTGCCCCAGCTTTCAGGGATCCTGGCCAGGGCCCGGCCTGTACTCCTGCCTGCCTAGAAGGGAATGCTGGCTAACAGCAGCCTCCTATCTCTTCGCCGTGTCAAGTCTCTTACCTTCAGGTCCATTCTTAACACTGTCGCTAGAATGACTTTTTCTAAAACTCAGATCTGATTATGTCACCCTCTGTATGATATCTACCACATCAAAATGAAGACTGCTCTATTTAAGAAGGGAGGGGGCTATATTATTCAGAAATATCAATGTCATAAAAGTCAAAGAAAGACTGTAGAAATGTTTTAGATTATGAAAGGGCATGGCATCCTTTATGCAAGGGGGTAAATGCTCTGAAAGATGTTATTGCTTCAATCGACAAAACTGGCATATGAATTCCAAATTAGATAAAAAGAGTTACATGAGGGTTGAATTTAAAGTTAATAATGGTTCTGTGGTTACGAGGAGAATATCCTTATTTTCAGGGGAAGAAAATCCAAAGAAGTATTTAGGAAAAGAGGGCAATGATTCAACTTATTCTCAAACGGTGCCAAAAAAAAAAAAAAAAATAGTATGCATATGTAGGTATGTATGTGTGTGTAATGAAGATCGAGGTCAAAGGAAAAAGCAAATGGGACAAATATTGGCAATCAGTGACCCTGGGTAAAGGATGTGTGTACAGGTGTTTCTTATACTGTTTACACTTGCCACTTCCCTCTGCTCTTTCTCCTCTGCCTGAGGATGTTTATTAGACCCTGAACAGCCTGGCTCTGACTCCTTTCAACTGCATCTGCTACCATTTCCCCTCTCACACCTCAGCGAGCAGCTCCTGCTTCCCATTCCCCAAACCAGACCTAGCTCTCTGCACGTGCAGGTCCTCCTTATGCCTGAAGTATGTCATTCTGCTCCTTTCCTGCTCAGAAAATCCTCATTTCTTCAAGTCCCACCTCAAAACTCTCTCTTCTATGAGGTTCTCTGAAGACTCTTAATAGAAAGCTTGTAGACAAAATTAAGGTGCTCATAAAGCTAGATAGAGACAATATACTTTGTTCAAAATAAGAAACGCAGAAAATAAAGGATTTTAAAAGAGCTGGCTAATTTAATGTCACAATTTTTTTTAACTTTAAAATTTTTTTCTGCATGATTTAGTGTACAGAATTTTAAAGTCTTTACTCAGCATGGAGCTGATATTTGAAACTTGCTCCTCTTTACAGTATGTCACTATACCCCAGCAACATTTTGTGCAACCTGTAAGAGCATGCTGTATCATAATTACTGGTCTCACCAATCACCCCGTGGGATGGGATTGATCTTATTCATCCTTACATCCCCTCTGACATTTGTCAGGATGACTAGGATGATGTGGGGGGTCTCAATAAACTGGTCATTGTGTAAAACAAACTAATTATCGAATTGAATTTTAACTTACATAAACATACATATCTCAAGTTTAACGTTACTACCATCCCAGTGTTAGGTAGCTAGTCAGACATGAGTGACGGAAGAACAAAGGAAGGGTCCAGCCTAGAGACAAAGAATCTCCGATGGATAGTTAGAGAATCCCTCCTCTCCTCTGTCGCTGGGGATGCAGGAGGGATTCTCTAACTACAAGCAGGGTGTCCTCTGGGCGGTTTCTGGGCTGGGCCCCTGCTCCTTTGTTCCCCTATCGCTCATGTCTGACCAGCTACCTAAGATTAGCAAATAACTAGCAAACATCTTTTCACCGGACCTACTCCTTACCACAGGTAACCTGATCAAGAAAATCCACTTTTCTCCCGTTCTCACCAGGCAAAATGATGTGTTATGGGTGGGTGAATAAATGGCTGTAAGTCTATACATAGTAAAACATTTTAATAGCAAATTTACATATAGCCAAATCTAGTTATGGTCAGAATTTGAAAATCCCACCAGATTCAAAGCAATTTGTCAGTAACAAAAATTCCATTTCAAGTCTATTTGTCTCTGGTTCTGTAGAGTGTTTTAAAAATGCTTCTGTCTGTAGGTAAATCAGTCTTTGAACAAACATCAACAGCTGTTTGGCTAGGTTTGTCAGATGGTTTTGTGTATTCATCTCCCTCTTGATTTAGAAAATAAGTAATTTTATATGTTGAATTCATGAGGACAATTATATTCATGGATATTTAAATTGCACCATCCATGTACTAGGTTTTCTAGAAAATAAATAAAACAAAATTTAGGGTTTAAATAGGATTTAAATTAAAATTAAGAATCAAAGTAAATTTATATTTTTATGGACCACAGACCATTAAAAAAATGATGCATGTACAACTTTCCCAAATTTCATTTAAATCTTAGCTAAGAATATCCTAGCTTATCAGCTTCCAGGAATTTTAACTAATATTTGAAGAGGCAGGAAGAAACATTTTTTTTCTTTTTTAAGGATGGAGTTAAATAACTGTTGAAAATTTTATTTTTTTATAACAAACCTGTAACATTTTGAGTATTATTGTATTTCAGTATAATATAAAGTCTGCAGATTCTGATATTAACTTAGCTGTCTCAGACCACAATCTTTACAAATAAAAAGTTTCAGTTCTTACTCCATTGGATCCCCCCCTTCATGTTTCAATTCATGGCATTTGCTTTCTTTTCCATATAACTAATCTTTTCACAAGTTAATAACTGAAAATATGCTCGAACCCAAGATTTCTTGAATTGCAGAGCTCAAAAATTATATTTGATATAAGATCCTCTGATCTACAATTGGAAACTGTTGACTCAAACTGGTACTATCAAAAAAACGGTTGAGGAGCTTGTATATAACGATGTAGAATAAATTCTAACTCCTTGATCTCTGGTAATAAGCCACAGTACATTGTTTTCTCTACCTTTTCTTCATTTCACCTTTGCCCCACCTATGCCAATAACTGAGAACTAGAGACGTCTTTCCTGGAGGAGAAAATCCAAGCAAATGTAATTGCTGTCAGTGAACACCTGTGGGTCTTAGGTCCAGAGAACTGCAGAGAACGCATAGGGATAACAAAACCAACTCAATGTAAAGACTTTCCCACATAAACAGCTACATAATAGAATGGGCTGCTATGGAAAAATCCAACTTCCCACTGAGGGAAGTGTTCAAGGAGCATCAGGTGACCATCCACAAGGCTACTGTCACCAAAGGGATTCCAACACTGGACCAACAATGTTACAGCAATCCAAATTCCAGAACGCTATAGTTTTGTGATATTGGAGATTTAATGCTTACAATATTATTGTCATTCGGTATAGTTCCTGGTACTATCTAAATCTTGCCTGATATTTTGTCAGTATAGGATAAAGCCACTGGAAATTATCACTGCACCTGACTTAACTGTCAGTTTCCTGATATAGAGAGTCAGAAGATTTGATGAGACGATCTCTAGAATTTCGTCTACTAGCCACATTCCAAATCCATAAGTAAGGGGTCACTGTGTATTTACCTTACTAACCCTTTTTGGTTAACATGTAAGAAATTTAATAAATGCATGACATTTTCCAACAATACTTATAACCTTTGGGAATCCATTCATTTTCACTGATTCAATTTGAGTCATTTTGATTGCTTTCATCAGTGGGGAAAGATAATGCCACAAAATTAAAATAACAAATAACCTCCTCAATGATTTGTTTGTTAACCTGGGGACAGAACCTCTAGCTATATTTTGTTACAATGAAATTAAAATAGCACATAACTTGCAGCTTCTGCAAGTTTCACGATTGGAAAATTGAGGATATGCTATAACCAGAGTTCTAGAATTACAGGGCTCAATGATTCTATGTGATATAAGATCTTCTAATGTACAATTAGGGACTAATGAGGATGTGCTGTTGACTCTAAAAGGTTGAGAAGTTGGCATATAATGACCCAGAGTAAATCCTAATTCCTTGAGTTCTAATAAACCACTTGAGAAGTTGGCATATAATGACCCAGAGTAAATCCACGAGTTCTAATAAACCACAGAAATACACACACATACACACACACACACATACATATACATGTAGATACACAACACACACACACACACACACACACACATGTAGATACACACATATACACATATACATGTAGATACACACACACACATTTATATACATGTAGATACATACACACACATATATATATTCCTTGAGTTCTAATAAGCCATTATACTACACACACACACACACACACACACACACACACATACACACACATTTCATCTATATGACATGCATCACCTGCAGATTCCTGGGATCTGCACACCCCAGGTTGTTTGGGTACAGATGCGCATCTTCTAGGATTTCTGAGACTCCATTCTTTGGACTGGACTAACAGCCAGCCTCTGAGGTGCCTAGCGCCTCATGCAGGATCCTTCAACCTCGATCTATGGGATTCCTAACACCTTGTCCCTGAGATAGTCAATACTCCAGCAGGTGTTGCAGTCAAAGCCTCCGGGACCAATGCTGTGATAAGGTGTGCAGAGGCTGAAACTGCAGCTTCAAGAGCATCCCAAGCAGTGGCACGTGCAGGAACTGCTAAGGAAACACCCCGATCGCAGGTCAATTGACCCAAGTCCATTGGGCCCACAGCCACCTCTCTGCCTATCAACATATTTTTTATCCATCAATGCCCAAATATAAGTCCATCTCAGTCATCAATCCCCGAGGATGATTCTCCTACTGCTTTTTGCATGAGCCCATCCTCATTTGCCCAGACCTTCCACCATGCCCTCCATATGCTCCACATTCAGCAAACTCTCCCGTTTCATCAACCTCCTCTCTGAAAAATCTCTACACTTTCTTGCTCCAACTAAAACCTGGCTTTTGCCTGCAGACACCACTCCTCCCACGGACCTCTCCAGTAGTGGTCGCTAATTCTCTCACACACCAGGTAAAGGGGGAGTGGTGTTTCATAGTCTCCCACTGTCGTTTGCAGACTTTACTCCATTACACTCTTGTGACCCTCCCTTGTGAGTTTGTATACCCCCGATTGTACCTCCTCCTCCTTCCTAGCAGCTTTCATCTCTGGGCCTCCACATCACTCTTTGGTCTCCTGGCAGTGCTCCTCTCAAACCCAAATCCAGGCAACGTTTGCAGTGATCTCAAAACCCAAAGTGACCCCATATGATAATCTAACCTTCAGCTCTCAATCTCCCCATCACTAATGACCTTAACTTCTCATCATCTCAGCTACCTGCTTAGGGTTATACCGTGGATCTCAGCATCACCCGCATCTGCTCTACAGCTAAAGTCACTGATTCCAGCATCCTGCTCTCTGACCACACATGCCTCTCCTTCAGCTTGTCCCTCCCACCATGACTACTGTGTGTCTGAATTTGGGTTTTCGGCCCACTGACGTGCTCCGCTTTCTACTGGCCCTTCAGTCCTCTTCGTCCATGCCTTACTTCCTCACCCAGCTAGAATCCCACGGCCTGTCATTTCAGTGACGCCCTTGCCAGTACTCTGAACTTCCGAGCCCACGTGATCCTGGCAGAATCCTAGTGCTGCATCTATCCTCCTCTCTATCCTACTTTTGCACTCAAGGTGCCTTTTTGGAGAAAGTTACATAACAAGGAGCACTGGTGTCACTATGAATTCATGATCATCAAACTGAGAGTTCCTCAACATTGCCTAGCAAGCCTCCTACGGTTCGCTGACCTCGCTCTCTACAACTATCTGAAGCTCTTCTCTCTTTAACCTGTAACTCTCATCTCTCACCCCCTCCCCACTTCTCATTACTCTCAGGGAAAAGACCAGAATCCTTAACAAGGCCTACAACTCGTTGCAAGCTTTCGACCCTACTTAGCTCTCCGGCTTCATCTTATATTGCTCTCACCTTTTCTTTCCACAACGGCTTTCTTTTGGTTTATAAACTGTCTCCCTGACTTCAGAGCCTTTGCATTCCCTCAGCCTTTAATGATTTTGCTCACCGCTTTGCTAGTTTATTACTATTCATCATTTAGGCCAATGCAACCCAACAGAACTTTCTGCAGTGGTAGCAATGTCCCATACCTCCACTGTCGATATGGTAGGCACCGATCTCGTGTGGCTTTGCAGCACTTGAATGTGATTAGTGTGACTAAGAAATTGAATTATTAATTTTATTTAATTTTAATTAATTTACATTTAAATACCATGCATAGTCAGTGGTTACCATTTTTGTTGGAACAGCTTTAAATCTTACTCAAGCCAAGCATCCTTGGGCAGTCTTCTCTAAGTCTGCACCTGGGTTCAGGATCCTCTCCTTCTTGACCCTTATCCTTTCCTACAGCAACTATCTTAATTTGTAAATATATATTCATTGTGTGATTATTTGTGTTTGTATTTGCTCACCATTATATCCCCAGCATCCAGCATTGCTCTGATATACCATAAATACTTTTCAATGTATATATGACTGAACGAACATTGAGAGGGGAAGAGGAGAGGGTGCAGATTAAAATTGCTTCCAGTGCTCTTCAGTGACAACCCTGATGATCTAAAGATAGGTGACTACAATACTGGAGTTAGGGGTGCCACTAAAGAGTCAACTGGACAATTCATGCCTTGGGTTCGTTGGCCAGGGCTGATGCCAGTGGTACGAGGACAGAAAATACTGACTCCCAGGTGAATGGCAAGCTTCTTGCCCTCAAACCATAGGTAGCATCTCATTATCCACATCCTATCAGGTTAACAACTGCTATATTTCAACTGTCTAAACCATATCCTTCTCCGGAAGAGGTACGAGCCCGATAATTTATTCTGATATACTCTGGCTGCTACCGATATTTTTTAATTTAAAAAATACTGGGGTAATATATTTGAAAGTAAAGCACATTATTTCAACACCTGATTTACTCAGTTTAACATATGGCTTATATCTAAAAGTGTTTTTTCAAAAATTATACATTCTCAAATGGATAGAATTATACTTTCCCCTATTTATAAGTTACATAATTAAATGTAGGCATGTAATTTTTGTGGAGACAGATATAACATCCTAGAACATA
>NW_006440645.1:7814672-7824188 GCF_000325575.1 Pteropus alecto | reverse complement strand
CATCTCCTACTAATATTTCCTTCAGCAACAAATTTGAGAATTTCTTTCTAAAGTCAAAAATTTTGAGGACTCTCCATTCTATTAAAATTACATTTTTAGTGTTGAGTTGAGTGAGAAAACATACAGTGATAACAGCTTCCAAAAACCAAGTAAAGTTCTGAAATGAATGATCACCACACTACTTACATAGAGTTTAAAAATAAGAGTACAAATACATGCATCTTATTCTTTATTTACAATATAAACAAAACTTGTAGTGGAAACACACTTGCCTTCCTACCCTAATATCTCCACCACAATCCACAGCCCTTAGATGGGGAACCAATAAGAAAGAGTTTTAACCATCTTTTGTTTCTGTTATATATTTGGTGGTTCAATGTCTCAGAAACTGATTAAGTATTTAAAGTGGAAAACAGAATCACTGAACAGTGACAGTCTAAGGCAAAATACAAAAAAAAAAAAAAAATGCTTATTGTATATACCCTTAACAAAGGGATCATAGAACTTGGAGATATTCCAAGAGTTCATCTGAGCTGTTTTCCACAATACAACAGAATTGTATCTAAATCATTCATAATAGAAATAGCTGGATGATTTAGGTGCATTCAGCAATGAAACAGTGCTAGTATTTTGCATTAGTTTTAACATATTTAGAAAATGTGTTATTCTTCAGTTACGACTATTACTCTTGAAAATTCTCGATTTCCAAGATCCTTCAGTTTTGGCTACAGGTGTGTTGTGGAGTATAAAAATCAAGTCAGTCAGTGTCTACTTCACAACAGACCAGCCTCCCAGATCACGTCCTAAAGCAGCATCAGTGCTTTACTGATTCAGATCATATTTAGCCACTGGGCATTCACTCATGACATCTCTTCCACTCCTTTTTAAGATAATGGTTTATATCAGTTTGGTTTTTGCATGTAAACACCATCATTCTTAAAAGAACTCCATCCCCACCCCACCTAGTTATGTTAAGCAGCATAGCATAAATGATTCGTGAGAACATCATCATGAAAACTTCTCTGTTTTAGGAGCTTTTTAATTTTGCAAAACGTGGTGCATTGCATTTAGATTTCAGTAGCAATGAAAAAGCAAGCTTCCTTTAGATGGTACTTATTAGACCCTGCTATTAAATACTGCTCCAGTTGTAGTTAATTTTCCTATACCTTCAAGCTCTAGTTCTAGAGCTTCTGATTCTGTAAGTCATCTTTAGTGAGTCACAGGCAACAGCTTCTCCTCTAAGACCAGGTTTATTTAGTTTGTGTTGACTCTGAACTTCCGAATCATAAGTTCACCTCGTTCTTGATCATGTAAACTAATGACGCTCCATTCCCTACCTTGTGGTCCTTCCTGATTCGAGCCCTCTACAGATAAATACATTTTTGCCTATATCTCAACATAAAAGCACCCCAGTTTAGAATACTTATGCATTGCTGGTGGATTTCTTTGCCTGTTCATCGTCTGACATGCATAATAGCAATCTGACTGGTATAAACCTACCCAGATAGCGAAACGCATGACCCTTCACTTTCTATGCAGCCAGGTTATGTAGCATGCCTCAAGACAACTCTGAGCTACTCTTGACTTCATCATATTGATTGGTAATTCAGATTCCTTTGTTATGTCAACAACAAATACTAACCTGTTATATATCACAACTTTAAAAGACTATTTCTCAGATTATTATAGCATCATAGAAACTCAATAAATATTTGTTAAATAAATGAATGAATCAAGATATAGTCCTGAATGGGAAAAACGAAGAATCGAATATCTTTTCTGTAACCACAGCATTTACAGGTATGGGAAATGCTTTCCTTCACATTACTGTGTCACCTCCATCCCAGTTGTGAAGTTGTCATGTTCCAGGAACAGTGTTATGTCCTTTGCACATACCATATTGTGAAACACAAGCTGTCAATCTATTTGTCTGAAACAGCATAAAATTTTCCTTAATACGTAGATTAAAATCAAAGACAACCTCTGAGTGTCATCCCATGAAGCAATCTGCCACTGCAACGTTAGGTGACAGCTTCTACCACAATCGCTATTTTGTTTTCCCACGCTTCTCTACTCCTCTTCTGCCTCCTCTGACCAAACTCTGAGGTGACTTAGGAATTTTCTAGTCCTTGGTATTTTTTAAAATCTTAGCTTTAATAAAAACACATGGAACATATCAAGCATTTCCTTCTCACTCAACGAACAGCAATCCAAAGAATGGTTTTTAAAGAATTATTAAAGCACACATGAGAATTTACATTATACTTCAGTAAGTAGTAATGGATTGAAAACATTATCGATGTTTTATAGTGTGGGAAGAATCCTGACTATATAATATTAAGACTATAAACAAAATCTTGGGTAGTGAAAAAGAAATAACCCAGATTCCACAACTTGAATTGCTGACCTTTTTATATAGCTGGTCAACATTTTTTCATCTCATTTTAATTCACGAATATATGATTTTCTTAGGCTAAATTCTATATTCAGTTAGCATAAAATGTCAGCATAGCTATGCACTTTACATGATGAGTAATACCTTTACCTCACATAAAGTTTGTGTCTTTGAAAATAATTTAATATTTGGTACCTTATTATCAATATACCAGACTGTATATATTAATATCAGTCTGATATTGATATAAATTAATTAATATGTATATGTATATCCATCTTATTATAATCCACATGAGGTTATACTGAGAAAAATCTCTGTATAATAAACACATGTACAAATCCCAGCAATGATCTACTTCCAGGAAATGTTAAATAAAGCAAATTCTGGTTTGACCAAAGAACTCAGACAATCCCTTGGAGTTTTCTGCTACCTCAGGTGTAACTGAATATAAAAATTTCTATCTTGAATTTCAGGGACAATTAAAACTCTTAATAATTCTTTTTCTCTTTGGCCGTACCTTTATTGGTTGGCAATTAACAACTTGGCTCTTGACCAATATAGGGGAAAAAAAAAATTTTCTTTCTCCTGTGGTGACATGTTGTTTTCCAGGTCTCAGATGCCAATGGGAACTGACTCTGACAGTCATAAGCCATAAAGTTTTGTAGAGATAAAATCCTATTTAGTAGAGGAGTATTTTCCATTAGAAACTTCCTTCTAATAAGAAATAACTAGAAACAACTTGTTCTTTTTTACCAGGAAAACAGTCCTGTGACTGGCCCTTGTTCCAGGCCCTACCACAGTGACATCTCTATTGTATCACCAATTCACCAAAGTGGTGACAGGACACATGGGACTGAGCTGTGGTGGTGACTAGGCATGCCCCAAACATCTCCAAGCTTCCAAGGCCACCCTACAGTTGCATGGCAACTTTCGTCAGCCTCATGGGGAGGTCTGTCTGACCTCATCACCACAGAACAAGACAGAGTTTTGAGAATCTTCTTTTTCAATGTCTTGAAAGAGAATAAGCAAGGACACATAAAAACTAGAAACTAGTTTCTAGGAAATCTAACCTCTCAAAATATGGGCATTATCCAATGATACAGTTATTCACCAGCTATGGCTGTATAAATATAATAATGTCTACAAAAGATAAAGGATAACTATGAATAATTACCACAGTACTCAGGACTAATGATAAAATTATAGAGTTACACATCAGCCTACACAAAGCAACATTTTTTTTTTTCCAAAAGAGTTGATAAGTGTCACTGTCCAGTGAGGTATTTATTTTGAAACTAAACCCAATTAAGAAGCTGGGCGGCTGGCCATAACTCCTACAGAAGCCAACACACACGTCTGTGTGTCTCTGACAGCCCAGCCTGGTGATGAGTGCGCAGGAGTAGCCGAACTGCATTTCATGTTGCTTTCACTAACATGGTCCCAAGCTTCAGAACTAACCACAGCTCTGCAGAGCAAGGTCAGGCCTGCTCTCCCCGTGTGGCTTAGTCTGCCCTTGTTGTCAGGATCTGTCCCAGGTTTCACCAGCATCCCCTCTGACTCATACTCAGCATTCAATAGCAAGATGGAGTCACCAACAATGAGGATCTGGCAGAGGGCCAGCCCACTGGTACTAAAGTAATGCCGGCCACAACATAGCTCGCTGTGCCAGACACTCATGGGAAATGGCTGACGTCTGGATAAACAAGCAGCTGCTTTTTTGGTGAGCTCTAGAGGAAGCAAGGTGGACAAAATAAAGTCTTTAGGTATATGCTTCAGATGACTCCGTTGCTGTGGGCTGCTAGAAAACAGCATTAGACAGAGACACCAACACGGCACCTCTGGAGACCACGTAGCTCTCCCCCAGCAAAGGCACAGGCAGGAAGAAAAAGGCAGAATGGCAAACTGTCAGCCCACAGAGCATGCTGGAAGAAAGGCTCAACGTGGACACACCAAGTACAAGAGGCAGCTGGTCAGGTGCCTTCAGTTCCCTGCAGTCCCACTTAGAGAGGGTAGGAGGCGCTGTGCATGGTCACCCTCTCACCACCTTAGTTAGCCACCCACTGAATTCTGAACCCCATCAGTAAGAAGAGAGCCTTCTTCTGTCAGTCAGGAACAGAAAGACTCAAGACAGACAGAAGCTCAAGGGAGAACTCATCATAGCAACATCGACAAGAGCTGTATTAGCAGGCGATCTGGGAGTGTGTGTGTGTGTGTGCACGTGCACGCACACACACGCCCCTAGCCTGTATGCCTGAGACTGAGTCATTTGCTGTGCTTGGTTTAGATTTTAAGGCAGTTTGAGTGTCTGAGACATATTTAGCACAGATAAGTTAAATGCAGCATCAGGAAGAATGACCAGTTCTTTCCTTTAAGTGACTTCTCAGAACAACAGAACAGGCCCTGCATTGGTGAATCGCAGTCAGCTGAGATAAGCAGTCACTCTGGGAAGAGATGTCCTTGTGCCAGGAAAACAAGAACAAGCATGAGCGCAAAGCAGGAAAATGAAACCCTCAAACGCAATTCTTGACTTACAACTGTGAAACAATGCTTCCTTTTCTCGGGCCCCAGGCTCTGCACACTGTGACTCACGGGAGGGCGAGTGCACAGC
This sequence comes from Pteropus alecto, assembly GCF_000325575.1. Lineage (NCBI taxonomy): Eukaryota > Metazoa > Chordata > Mammalia > Chiroptera > Pteropodidae > Pteropus > Pteropus alecto. The sequence continues at coordinate 7,819,182 of NW_006440645.1, read as the reverse complement.
AGCCCCTCCAGAAGGTGGTCAGTGACAAGAGTAAAATTACACCCCACTTGGCCTGCCCCTTTGTGCCCCAAGTCTCTCGCCTAATGCCGCAACATGTGGGAAGTCAACACGTTCAGATTGAATAGCGGGGAATTAGACTTAAAGAGGTTACTAGAAAAAGTTTTCTGGAAAAAAGAAAATAATTTTTAAAGCATGAGTAAAACAGGAAACGTTTCTTTGTTGCTAACTGGAAAGCTTTGCAAGTATTGACTTATCGAGGAAAATCTGGGCAGGCTGGTATATAGCTTTGACTTCATGATAGTGGCCTCTACCCCTTTCCACAAAGGGTTGTTTCTTAAACAGAAGCCCTTACGCTTTGGGGTCTTGTCTGAGTTGGACCCACATAGGATTGGGAGGGGTGAAAAACACTAGCGCAACCTCAACTCTCAGATTATGGTTCAAGATAACGCCTTTAGAAATGGTGAGTCTGCAGAGAGCCTTTGAGTAAAAGCAAATGAAAGGCTTGGGTCTAAAAACAGGCTTCCAAAAGTAGAAATAGGACGCAGGAAGTGGAGAGTTGAAAAAAACCTACTAGCCAGAATGAAGAGTACTAGAGAGAGAAGCAGACAGACGCGGGGGGCGGGGGAGGGGGAGGAGATTCTCTAAGCAAAGCTATGGGAGAACAGGACTGTGGCTTCTTGGCTACATTTTAGTTAGTGCCTCACTCAATTCATTTAGCATCAAGTGAGATAGTGCTCCCACGTGTTCCAGCCTGCTCCCCAAGTATGGGGGGAGCTCTACCCAGACTTCTCTCACTGTAGTATCTGATGCATGTGAGATACGGGCAGAGGTGGGAGGATTTACAGAGGGCTGTGTGATTACTGGGGCTCCAGCTGGTGGAGCAGACTGACCATGAGGGGCTGTGTGGTTGAGATCAACAACCCTTACTGACCATGCTGGGGCCTGAACTGGGCACTGTGGATGCCCAGAGAAATGAGACGCGGTTCCTGCAACGGAGGAGCTCGTCATCAAAGGAGACAGACACATAAACTGAAAATTACGACTCCATATGTACTGGGATACAGGTAAGAACCAGGGCTGTTGGCCGAGGAAAGGGACACCTCGCCCAAAAAAGAAGGCCCTGGCCTCAGTCCCACAGAACAGAACTGCTCACAGGATCCCTGCACAGCCTGGGACTTGGGCTGGTTCCAAGGATATGGCGCCTCCCGCTGTCTCATACCCTCTCTTTTCTCTCACTGGCTCCCACCTTAGGTTTCTCCAATACTGTACATACTCCCTTCCAACTCTGCTCTGCCCTCGAGCCACTGGCTGAGCTCTTTTGTTTCACTGTTGGAGCGTAGTCTACATTTTCCTACACTCCCTTCCCACCCTCTCATGTTTACCTGGCCTTGATATCAAGTTCTTGCTCACACCACTTTACAGTAACGTCCCTCTGGGGAAGAACTAGCAGAGACCTTATCACAGAACCCAGTGACCTTGGCTGATCTGACAGAGCTGACTCTGGAAACCACCACCCGATCAGTTGAAACTTTTCTCCCCTGCAGCCTCCCAGGCCTCTCTGCCCTTCTCCTCCCACACTTGCATTTGCTTCATCGGCACCAATCCCCTTTCCACCCCAAGTGGGAGTGCTCCCCGGTGAGCAGCCGTGGGGAGCTCACCTATGTCCAGAGCGGCAGCTCTTCTCCAGGCCCCTGACACCCGTATCTGTACTCTAGTTCTGACCCTTCACTTTATTTCTAGTCCAGAACTTACAATGCATGGACCAGTCAGGTCCATATTTGTGCTCATCTGTGTCTGTGAGTTCCTAGCACAGTGCATGACACAGCCATGAGCTCAATAATATTAACGGAATGATGAGTAAGGGAGGGAGGGAGGGAGGAAGGCGGGGAGGGAGGAAGGAGGGGAGGGCGGGAGAGAGGTCCCAATTCACCACAGAAAGCCCTGTCGCATCGCTTCTGCCCTTCCTTCTGACTCTGGGTCCTGGTGCAGTTGTCTTCCAACAAGCAGACAATTTAGGGTCACAGAGGTGTCTCCTGTACAAAGCCTGATAATGGATCCTTGTATCATCCACCTAGAGAGTGGTATTGTCGTCTTATGCCCTCCATTCTCTTTTCAAGCCTCGTTTTCTTTCTTGGTGAAACAGAACAGAAGCTGTCAGCCCTGTGGCAAATCTGACTCATGGCAGCATTGTTCTGTCTTGTAGCTGACTGACACCAGGACCGACAGACAAAGTGGCTTACACCTCAGCTTCGACGTGCCCTTTCCCACGATCTTTATTCCCAAACAACTGAAGCAACAGTACTAGCACTTGCTGTATGCCAGGCTCTATGCCGTGTTGAGTACCAGATAGGCATTATCTTTCTGAATCTTCTCAAAAACCTTATAAGGCAGAAAACACTTTATAGAGGAGAAAATGGAGGCTCAGGGAGGTTAAAGTAAGTAACTGGCTCAAGGACATAAACGTGAACATCCACTTCACTCCACTTCACTCCACAGCCTCTCGTGTCTACCAGATTCAATGTGAGTTGGTTCACACCTACAAATAATTGAATGCTTGCTACATGCTAAGCATGGTGAGATACAAAGATTTTAAAAGATCAAGTCCATGATCTCAAGGAGCTTACAGTCTAGAGGAAAAGTACCAAGATGAGGCCGATGCCTAGAAAGTGAAAAGAGACATTCAGATGAAAGGGCTGTATTTGCACAAAGCACACGCAGCTCAGTATGACAGGTCCCTGCCCTTGAAGAAGATCCAGCTGCTGGAGTTCTGCCTATGCAATGTTTCAGATTTAGCTTCCCCTCTGCTTTGATCAGGCTCCTCTCTTTCTAAAGCTCACACTATACATATAATTTCCATTCAAATTCAAAATCTTTCCGATTATTGTAGTGAATGCAATGTTATTCAAGGATTTTTTTTTCTGAAAGAGCACCTATCTGACATGCATTTTTAATTTTATGTGCAATATGCAAATGTCATCACTGTAGTTGTTAACCGCAGTGCGGGATTGCAATTAACTATGGAGCTGTGCATTTTAGTTATATGCTAATGCTAATGAGATTTTCATAAAGCAAGTCCAATTACCAACCCTATTTTTTAACTGCAAGAGCTAGTGCAAAGCAAAGGTGTTGACTTCCTTTGGAATAAATTATCCTTTGTCCATGGTGCCTTAATCGTATTCAATCATCCTAAAAAGTAACTCCTGCTACTTTGAATATTTTACCCTGCCTTGCTCCACAGTACAATATTAATGGAGACTGTGGGCAAGATTGTTTAGAAACCAATTTACGCTACACAGGCAGTGGGAAAACTTCCTCCCAAAGTCACCTGCTCCAGCAGAGGAGCAGAGCTTTGAATAGTCCAAGTAAACAGGACCTGGAGGAGACTGAAGACCCAGACAGTGAGTTAGCAAAAATAAACCACAAGAGAGCACATGCACAGAGTGGAGAAGCTGCGTGCTGTTAATGGATATTTAAACTCAGATTTATGATCAGATGTATCACTGGTTGAGAAGAACAACCTTGGAAGGATATTCACTCATTCATTCATTCATTCATTCATCCACTCAAACGCACAGTTGTGGGGCTTGCGTGTGTCAGTCGCTGAACTAGGCACTGAGAGTTCAAATATGAATAAGGGGAGAGAAGAAGACTTAGGGGTTAGAAGCGAATAGAGATTTTCATGCTATGTTTCTGTATTAATGGACTCTTTTGCAAAAAGAAAGTGTTCGTGAATTACTTGGGCAATGAAAGAATGAATAAGCACAGTGCCTGCTTTCAGTGAGCTTATAATCAAATAAAAAGGTACAATCATGTCAAATAATTTTGTAATAAAATATGGTTTTTGAGAGGGGGGGAAATGAAGGAAAAGATCAGTTGGGAGAAGGAAGGCAAAGGAAGACAAGCTGGGAGGATGGGGTGTGGTCACAGGGTCGTTTCGGGGGGATATCTAGGTCCAGGGTGGAGCTGTGGGGATGAAAAGCAGGGAGGGAGTGTGGATGGTCACAAGAAGATTCTCGAGCTGAGCATTGAGGGTGAGCGGCTATTTCCTAGAAGGACGAGGTTGGGGGCGGGGGGTGATACCAGAAAAGACCAACAGAAAGAAAGCCCAGAGATGTGAGACAGCCTGGTTACCTGAGTAAGTCATGGTAAATGGGGACACAGGCTGTGAAGTGGACCAGAGGTGAAGATGACCTTGGAATGGAGCCACTGAGGGGTTTTAAGCAGGAGCGTAAACAATCAGGTTTGCCTCTCAGAACTGCCACTTGGGCTGCAAAGAGGAAGGTAGGGGCGGGGAATCAGGGCAGGTAAATCACCTACCCGTACATCTTTTGGGCCACCTTTCGCAAGAACATTTTCTCTGTTCAATTCAGATTCTGGATCAAATGATCAAGTGATAGTTTCTTGTGCCCCAATGGAAGACTATTAAACGATAAGTCCACTTTTTATTTTTAATGTTTCATCTAAATCAGAAAGCAGAAAGAATATAGAGGAGATAGGAATTAAAGCTTGA
>NW_006440645.1:7772818-7814648 GCF_000325575.1 Pteropus alecto | reverse complement strand
CCTGCTCTAGGTCAATTTCTAAATAAGGGAAAAGAGCATAGAAACAAAAGCACAAGAGAAGAAAGACAGGGAGAGAAATAAGGAAAGAGAGGATGATATTACCAAAAACTGACTAGAATTGTATATGAGTAATGGGGCTACCTGTTCTTCTTTCACATCCAACCCTATCCTCTAACCTCTATCACCTCATCAGAGAAGGGAAAGCCAGGAGCTGGGAAAGGCTGATGGGACATGGACTCTTCTGGAGTTAATGGAAACGGATTTTGCAATATGCACCCTGCTTGGGAAGGAGACAGAAGTTCTTTTAGCAGAAAAATGAAGTAATTTTAGCATGGCGAAATTTTAAGAACATCGTAAGAGTGTGGGTTTTAGAATCTGAGAGAAGAGTTGTAACTGTTTGGGTTAGAAACAGGAACGGCTTAAAGAAGGTAAACATAGTCCCGTCTCACTCCTCTGCCTCTCCGGGGCCGTCATTCTCCTCATACAGCTGTGAGAGCGCCAGGGACGACATCGTATCCCAGGTATCTGGATGGAGGAAGGGGCCGGAAGCGGGAAAAGGGCACGCAGCCGTCATCAAAGCCGCTTTCTAAATGCTTCCATACTGCAATTCCGCTTACATCTCATTGACTGGGGCTCAGGCCCATTTCCACAGAACAGGCAGATGGACTGGCGTCTAGCAGAAGGAGTTCCACCCCACTGCAGACGAGCCCTGGAGATTAACCATCTCAATACGCAGACAAGCAAATATCATGGTGGGAAGTTAAGGAGTTCTATAAGATGTCTTCTGCTTTAATTGTGAGGTATGAAGTAAAGCTATCTGTTGGGAGTGAAGGGGTGAGAATTAGACAATGAAGTTTGAACAGGAGATAGCAGGGCTCATCCAGGATGGTGGCGTTGCTAGATAACTTACATGGAAGGACCGAGGGTCGAGAAAATTTAGAAGATGGGCAATACATTCTGGACAGGAAGAAACTCCAGAATGGCTGCTGGACAGGCAGAAAGGAGGGAGGATGAGTGGAATGAGTGAGCTGGGAGGGCTGCGGGGTGTGGTCACAGGGGCAGCTCCCTGCACTTATTTCAGAGAAAGAGCCGTTTTGGGGGATATCTAGGTCCAGGGTGAAGCTGTGGGGATGGTCACTGGAAGATGAGGAGGCCAAAGAATTGATTGGTCAGTGGTTCGATGGGACATATGGAAAGACTCTGAGACAAATGTCAACGTCTTCAATAGCTAAGGAGGAGTGAGCAGAAAACCAAACGAAAAGAGCATCGTGGAAGGGCAGAGAGTGTTCTAATGACACGAGCCTTGAAGGAGCAGAGAAATCCTCAGGCAGATATCGATGGTTTCTAACCAACTGTCTTCCCTCGACCCTATATATATATATATATTGCCGATAGAGCCTCCCCCACAGCATAGAGGCCGTATACATGAGTTGGTGACCCAACCCCAAGGTGAGGTGGGGTGTTATGGACTGCGTGTTTGTCCCCCCCGCCAAAATTCTATGTTGAAATCCTTCCCCGCCCCCCGACCTCCCGCACCGTGATAGTATTAGGAAGTGAAGCCTTGGAAGGTAACTGGGTCATAAAGTTGGAACCAGATACCAGGTCCGTGGTGCCTTAATCTTGGACTTCCCAGTCTCCAGCACTGTGAGAAACAAATGTTTGTGGTTTAAGCCATCCAGTCTATGGTATTCTGTTATAATAGCCAAAACAGACTAAGACAGGGGGATTCTGGAAAAGACTCACTTCCTGTTAAGACTTTCTTCCTATTCAGACATGGTAATAAGCTGAACAATGGCCCTCAGAGTTACCAGGTGACAATCCCTGAAATTTATAACTGTTACCTTGTATGGGAAAAGAGTCTTTGCAGATGTGATTAAATTTATGATTATGAGATGGAAAGATTATCCTGGATTATGTCGGGGGGCCCCAAATGCAATCGCAAGTGTCCTAAATGTCTCCCACAAGAAAGAGGCAGAAGGAAATGTGATACAGACAGAAGAGAAATACACAGAAGAGGAGAAGGCCATGTGAAGATGGAGCCAGAGATGGGAATGATACAGCCACAAGACAAGGAATATTGGCAACCACCAGAACCTGGAAGAGGCAAGGAACAGATTCTCCCCTGGAGCTTTCAGAGGCTCATTTTAGACAAGTGAATATGTGGATCTTGGGCAGAAAATTAGAAAGAAGCAGCTGTTGGCAAAGTCAGTAAGGGCTGCTAAACCAGAGAGAGACCTGGAGCAGCTCTCAGCTTGTCCGTCCCCTGGAATAACTTCAGCTCTCCGAGAGTCTGCAGAGGTTAAGACGAGAGTCCAGCTTTCTATTTTTAATTCATAGTGTGGAGATAAGAATTAAATATAAAGCAGATTAAAACTTCCCTTAAATCTCCTCCACAAAAGAAGAACTGGAATTAATCTGCAGGGGCACTCTACGGATAGCTCAGTACCGTCATTTTCTAAGAATAAAATTAGAAGCAGAAAACTGTGTCCTTATCCTTTTGACATCCAAGAATTATTGCCACCAAAGTACTACAGCCCATGAAATTACTTCCCAGGTTACACTCATTAGATTGAGCATTTTCATTCTGTAGACTTTTCTTTTCTAATGGAAAAGAAAAGAAAGCCCTCTCACTTCATAAGGCAACTGTTCCCACACACTAGCCCATTTATGGGATGCTAATGCATGTGGAAGTCGTTACAGAATCACAAATGCAGAACTGAGAAGCAGATTTCAAACGCTGATAGGCCTGGTCTTGTGGAAGTCTGGACCGTGAGAATGGAGGATTCAGGTAGCACTGTGGCCTGTATCCCTACACACCGCAGTTACAGAGGCTTTCAGGCACAGGCTGGGGTTTTTTTGTTTTGTTTTGTTTTTTTTAACTTTGAATCACATTATATGATATGACCTTATTACCTTTATGGATTAGACATTAAACAGGAAGCTAACCTGGCTGCTAGAGCCTTTGTCACTGGATGCACTAAGCAGATAGCACAAAGGCAGCAGAGCAGGGATTCAGAGTGCAGGCTCTGGAGCCGTCAGCCTGGGTTCCCAAGCCTCACCAATTACTCACTGTGTGACCTTGGGCAAGTTGCTTAATCTCTCTGTGTGTGAGTTTCATGTCCATGCCTCAAGTAAGGATGAACGGGACAGTGTATGCAAAGTACTGAAGAAGTTTCTGGCATTACAATAAGTACTCAAGAGCATTTGGTGGTTGTTAGTATTACGCTATTGGTGATGTGAGAAAAATGAATGTGGAATGGCTGTGCACTCTGGTGGTTTAGGACATCCCAGGTCTCGTCCCACAGAGGAAGGGAGACCAGTTAACTCTCTCTGTTGACCTCCCGTGTACCTGGAGTCATTGCAATGCACTGGGTCTTCCATGGTGTGCCATGTCTCAGTGTGTGCACCTAGATCATCCCAGCAAGTTATGATGCTTTTCTGAACAACTCTTTGTGCATAGTGCTTTTAGGAACTCAGAAGAATTACAAGACAAGCTCTGTCCATAGCATATATGAAGACTAGCTGGACAGATTCCATACACCCAGGAAATTTAACAAACTCTTTATAGGAACTAATGTGAGAGGGAACTGTATGTGTTAGGAGCTGTTAGGATGCAAAAATGAGAAAGTACAACTGTTGTTTTTCAAGTTCACAATTAGCAGAGGGATAAAGTTAAGACAAGACACAAAGCCAAGTGAGTTATATGCGATCAAAGCAGCACAAACTGACTGTTACGGAGTCTCCAAAGAGGCAACACCAAACGAGACACTTGAATGGATTGTGAAGTGTGTTCTACTGGTAACCAGAGAGAGGCACGGCACCGATTCATTTCTCAAATACTTATCGGGCATCTACCACTTGCCAGGGACCATTCTAGGTGCTGGGACAAGTCCCTGCCCTTGTGTCGCTGACATTGTAGTGGGCAAAAAAAGACAATAAATAAAGTATGTCTACATATATACATGCACGCACACACGTATGTCCAGGAGCGTTAATCGTTTTATAGAAAAAAGCAGGGTAAGGGGTTAAGGAGTGACAGAGGAAGGAGGTGCTATGTAACAAGCTAATTATGAGATAAAGGCAAAAAGTGCAAGAGAAGTCAGAGAAGGTGATGAATGAATGTGGACTGAGAGCATCATGGGGAAATTCTGTGACCTTGGTAGAGAGAGCAGAGAGTGGCCGGGGGAGAAGCAGGTGCTGCAGGGAAGAGGTGGACACAAGCAAGCAGAGTGGGTGCGGGCGGATTTGTTGGGTCACAGGTATAATCTGGAACCAGCCTCTATGCTTGGAGGGCAGGGAGAGACTGAAGAAAAAGGCAGACCACTCCAGATTGATAGGCAGCAGGTTCCATAGACAAGAAAACTTACATAGGAGGCATGCCCTGGGCGAGCACAAGACTGGTGGTTTCTTGCACCTGCCCCCTAGGATCTTAAAAGTTTAGATAGAGGCCTTAACCGGGGCCAGTCAGGTACACAAGGGGGCCTTAACTGGGCTTAGTCATGTACCAGTCCAGATAATCTCATCACCACATTCCTGTCTCAAGGCTGCGTCCTTGAACAGCTTCTAGCATGGGAAAGGCAAATAGAGCTCACATTCTAAGCACAGAGGAGGGCGTGGGGGTGGTGGGAGGGTTGCGGGGGGAAGCCTCTGATGGTTTAGGTCCAGTTCTCTGGTCAGACCTGCAGTTACATCTTCTTGATAACCTTCTCCAATAAGGTAACCAAGGGACCTGAAGCCAGAGGCTATTTATTAGGTGTAACTGTCAAGTGCAACTGAAAACCATTTGGGGAACAACTCCAGGGGTCCTGCTTTCATTTCAGCCGGTGAACAGAGACAAGGACCTCAGGACTGCACTCAAGCCTGGGGACAGCAGAACACCTTCTCCTTCTAAATCCCCTCACTGCACCTCATAAAGAAAGAGCAAACATGCCTCTCTCCATGTGGCGGAGGAAAGGCCCGCAGCAGACCCACATCGGCGCCTTTCGAGCTGGTGAGGTTCCCTGCACCGGCTCTTGCTTGCTTGTGTTTTGACCAGAGGCAGTAAAACTAAGGCCCAGACATGGAACTGCAGCCTCATGTGTGGTTCTGTCCTCCCCTCTGCAGTGGCTGGGGTTGGGGGACACCAGAACCACACAGAGGAGAGGAAGGGAGCCTGCAAAGCAGAGGAAGGTGGGCCGGGAAATGGCCACGACGAGGAGGCTGCAGTTCCATGTCTGGGCCTTAGTTTTACTGCCTCTTCCTTCAAGGGCCACATCCCCTGTGGCCAGGGCACTCACCTCAGCAGCCACGCCCATGCCTCAGATTTCTGTGGGTCAAGCAACCGAACAAGCAAGCCTTTATAAAATGCATGGCACAGAAGCAGCTCTAACCGTGAAGAAGAGTTTAAGGAGAACCGTTTGCACCTTGAGCTATTTGGGGGTACTCAGAGGCCTTTTTAAGAATTGTGTCAATATTTCTGTGGCTCGAGTTGACTGAAATTCTAAAGGGCACCACAGAATATTCTGTATAATCAAAAGGCCAGGCGTCATGGGAGTTTGTCTGGCTTGCAAACTCAAAGGAGGCGGTCTAATCCAGGGTATGTGTCAGATTTGTTATTTTTTTAAGTAAATAAATGAATGAATAAATCAATAAATAAACTTGTTTGTCTGCTTGCTTAGTAATCAGATCAGCCTAAAGTCAGCATCTCTGCCATGCAGACTCTCATGGAACACCGCTACCTTGACCGACACTGACTTACTCAGCTTTAGCAACCGGCACCTTCTACACCTCACTGATATAAAACTGTTGTTTAGAGGTGTTTTAATTCACTTATTCATTTGTTCAATAAATACACTGAGCACCCGATAAGTGCTGAGTACAAAGCTACATGCTGGGGGTTCAGAGGAAGGCCAGCCAGGGGAGCCCCTGCCCTCCTGCGGGGAAGGCACGGGCCACGCCTCTTCCACTCCTCACACGGGATCCTCTAAGCTCCTGCACAGACTCTGCTGTCATTACTCCTCTGCAGGCACTGCGCCCTATTTCAGCAATCACAGAGCAGGGAAACATTCTGGGGCATTACATTTTCAATATGTTCTAAAACATTTAGAAAATCAGAATGTAAGGTGAAAAACATGAATAAACAAAAAATAGCTTTGAAATTCCCCTTAGGAGGAAACCAGTATACACTATATTTGAATAAATCTACCTCAGCCAATGTTTCCTCTGGCTTTGGTTACGCACGAAATAAAATGTGTGGCCTGCGTTTGGGGACAATACTATTTATAAAAACATACCTTTAAAACACTAGAACTGCATTCCGCATCCGATAAAGTGGGATCGAGAGAGCCGCTGATCCATGTGCCGATTATTGTGAAATAGTAACTGATGAGCCGCATTCGCTTCCAACTTCTAATGGCAACGCGGCCCCCAAGCACGGTCGAAGGAGCCCACTGTCCCGCGTGTCCGTGGGGCTGGGCTGGGAGCAGCTTTACCGTCCTCCTTCCCTCGCACTTGGTTTTAGTACTCAGTCTCTTTGGGTCCATATTTGGGCAACTTCAGGATTCTTCTCTCACCATCCTTCTGCCCTTCCGCTCGGAGGAAGAATCCTGCAGTCGCCCAAATATGGACCCAAAAGAGGCTAAGTATTAAACTAGAAGTGACTGAGTTTTCGAAATAACAAATATTTGTATTGCCTACCAGAAACAGAGGCTTGAGAGCTAAGTTCAGTTATAGAAAAACAAAGATACATTTCTACTGACGTGAACAGCTTATATATTGTAAGTCGGCTACACATCTCCAGGTCACACTCTCTCAGACATACTCTCAGTACAAGAAACGGCAGAGAGAATCACCAGCACAATTAGAACGGTTCTCTCTCTGTACTGAGAGAAATACGTACCGCATTTTCATAACTTCAACGCATGTAGGACCCCATCTCTCCATGCTCTTTGTTCCCTGTTCCCCTGACTCTCATAACAGTGGCTTAAAGAACATGACAGTTTACTTGAATGGGCAACATACACAGTGTGCATCCTCCAGCATACCCATTAAAACCTACCGAAAGCATGGGAGAAATGAGGAGTTTAGTTTCTTAACTTAATGCTTAACACATTTCTGGGTTTAAATAAGATTGACTCCTTTATCATTTGGATTCTAGGCATTTCTGACTCTAAAAGCTACTCAGAATCATATTACATTCTATGCTGTCATCCACTACTAAATAGAGCATTAAATAGGTCAGTAAATACTTGCTGACTGTTGATTAATAAATTAAACATCTATACTTATAAGCTGGATTGATCAGCGGGACCTAGGCAGTTTATATATCCATAACTTAATGTGAGCCAATAGAGTATGTGGACATTTTGTCAGATAACATGACCTTGAGACCCCACCCAACCCTGCAGTCTCATGGTTTCTAGTCTAAACCACCAGCATAACTGCAGTTCATCTTTAAGGATAAACGACTATTGATTCTCCTTCAGAAGAACAGCATTACATTTTGTTATCCTCAGTCTAGTTCTCCAAAATGCCATTTTAAAGAAGCCCCAGCTACAAAGGTAAATGGCAAGGTGGGTTGGGCTTGGTGTTGGGAAGATGGAAATAATCTTTCCTCTTCCATGTTAAGAAGAACTAGTCAATTAGGTAGGGTCATAGACCAAAACCATTTGTGCTGCCCAGGGCAGAGCTCAGTGAGACTATGAAAAGGCAGAAACTGAGAACAAGTCTATTACAGAAATGCAATTAGCTTTGGAGAGCAGTGTCTCAGAGCCATCCCCATGGAGCAGAGGCAGCTTTTCCCAGCGACCAGGACATGAGTCGCAGTTGCTGGGGCCTTGAGGACCTAAGGAGAGAAAGTGAGCAGAGGCGAGCATGTTTGTGGAGATCCCAGTGTCCACCAAACCTGTCCCTATGCTCACATGCTGGCGGGCTGCCCAGAAGGAGTCAGCCCAGCTGTGGGGGATGGTGGCAGTCTGCTCAACCAGATGATACTGGGAGCAAAGTCCCAGCTCTCCAGTGGGGCACTTTCCAGGCAAAAGCTGCTGTAAGCATTTGGTTCAGTGGTCACTGCAAATCAGGAAGGGCTGAGGCAATGGCAGGCAGATACGTTTCCCCTTCCAAGGAAGAAAGTAGTTTATTTGGATGTTTTACGGCTAATGACACTATGATACTTGTAACTAGAGTCCGAGCCACCAACTAAGAATCTCTAAATCATATTTATTATAAAATTCTAGAGCTGAAAGAGACTTTGGAGATTGTCTAGTTTTAGGAAAGAATCAAGAGAATTTAAGACCTCTCAAAATTACATAGCTATATTGTGGCAAAGCCAGGATAAAAATCCAAATGGCCTGATTGCTGGATCTTTTCATAATATCTAGTGGCTTTTTGAGCATATATAAGGTACCTCTCTATTTCCACTGTCCAGTCATCACAGCTCCCTTCTCCCAAATAGCTGAAAAGGGTGTTTCTGAGAATAAATATCTAGAAAGCTTTTGCAAGTTTTGTTTAGAAGGTTTTCATTTGCAGGCAACATACTTTCTAACATTTTGTGACATTTTTCTATATTTTTCTAAATGCACAGATAAAAATAATAATTCAAAAGAAAGAAATGAAAATTTAAAGTTTTCATAATTTCCAACCTCTAGATAGCCACGATAAATATCTATTGTAATAGATAATATATAGTTACATATAGTATAAATATATATTACAACTGTACAAATGTGTGTATAAATACACATATATAATATGATATGTTCTAAGTTGTCAACAATTTAATGCAGCAAGAGAGGAAAACTCAATTACATTATTAAGCCTTGCTATTTTACAAAAAGCATGCTGTTTATTCTTGGAGGAGGGGAGATGAGCTACCAAATATCTAAAAAGGAAGATTTCTTACCCAGAGAATGATTAGCCGAGCCCTCTGTTCGGAAAGTCTAGACTACCTTCACCATCACCCAGGTGCACCCTTATCCATCAGTTCCCCGCTATTAACATGCTCTGTTGTTTTTCAAGCCCCTAGATGAGAATTTAAGCTGGGACCAAAGCTGTGTATTTGGAGAGTAAGAAGATAGAGGGACCTAACCTTTGGAAGAGGGAGGAGGAAGAGTTGGCCTCCAGAAGACAGTATGGGGGTGCTGCATGCTCCTAAAGCCTAAGAGCTGGCAGGACAAAGAATATGAATTAATGAGTGAGGAAAACCAAACGGCAAAAAAATACTTGAAAATATGCTTAACTCATTAGAAACCTGGAAAACAAAAACTGTGAGATACCATTTCATAGCACAAGGTTGAAAAAGTTTTAAAAGCACTGGTTAAAATATGAGAAAATGGGAATTCTTATACGCCCACCACAGAAGTACGAATTGGTACAAATTTGACAATACCTCGTAAAGTTGATGATAAGCACAGACAGTATTTGACCCATGAACTTCACGGCTGGTTAAATACACCAACTAGAACTTCAAACAAACAGGTATAAGGAGGATTAATGAAGCATGGTATAGAATAGGGAATAACTGGAAACAATATGAATAACATTGTATTTTCTAAGTAACTATAAGATAAGTAAACTGCTATAGATTAAATCTGTCAAAATTAAACAGTTGGCTCTACATGTGTGAATGTAGATTAAGTCTTAAAAGATACAATGTTGGATAAAAAACCTAATTGTAGAAGGATACCTAGAGAATGAGCCTAATTATGTAAATTGGAAAATTTCACAAAACTATACATTTATATAATAAAATGTGGATGAGAACAAATATATAGCTGATTCAAGATAGTGGGAGTAGGGGGGAAGAAATGGAATGAAAAAAGGCTAAAAAGGATTATAAAGAGGTCTTTATAATCCTTATTTCAAAAATCTGAGATAAATATGGTAAAACATTAATAATTGTTTAAAAAATAATGTTGAGTACTTCAACATTTTTGAATTATCACCTGTTTGTTTGTTTGTTTGTTTTCCCCAGTATATCTGAAATAATTATAACAAAAAAAGAAATAAAAGGTTCAATACGTAATGTTCCATGAACAAGGATGCTTGCTGTGGTACCCACTTACAGGGCAGTAGTTGAGGAAAGTATGGCACATCCATACCATGTACTTCACTCACCTGTGACTTACAATAGATAGAATTGGGCTTTAGTTTAACTATTAAAAATAATGTGACTTTAATTTAGTGTCTCGTAGTGCTGAAGTCATGAAAAATGGGATCCTGTGACACATACTGTTCTGAAATTGTCTGTCACATTTCATCACAGAGAAGCAGGTGACATCATAGGTGAATGTTTGCCCACTTGCCTCATCCTGTTTATTAATGACACATTTTCTTCCCTCTGCCCCTCCTATGTCTTTGAAGTTTTGATTCAGAGAGTCATTTACCAATCTCCCTTCCTCTGTGGTTATAGCTGGGACTTCTGGGTCACGTCATTTTGCAGGAGAATAAATTATGACACCAGGGTCTTTGGTTTGATTTCCAATTAAACAGAAAGGCCCTTAATAACTAACACATCAATTTGCACAGGTGGCAAATGTCAGAAAGTACTTTGAGATTTCAGCTTACTTCTTCCCCATTATCAAGGGAAGTGTCACTCCATCAACTTGTACCTCTGTGTCCACAGCACCTTTCTTCGAGATCTCGGTTAACCCCTACCACTGTACTCCTGTACTCCTAGCTGATGCCAGGCAGGACATGAAGTTACAGATATTCTCAAAGCATCTCTACTGAGTATCCAGGGGACTAGAGAAAAATAGATAACATCTGTAGAACAATACTATCAACAGATAAACGGCCAAGAAGAAGCCCACACTTCCATGAACACAGTTATGTGAAAATACAGCCCACGGAGACTGTTGCTTTGTCAGAGGTCACAGCACTATTTGAAAGATCCAATAACGTTTACATAGTTCCTTAAGGACATTCTGCTCTCTCGAAACTCCTTTGGCGGATATTTTAAGGGCTACCTCTGTACTCCGGATGTGTAGCCTACTGATGTTCAACAACTATGAAAGAACCACGCACACATGTCCCATGCCAAGCATGGCCATCCACAGCCCTGTCATCCAGAAAAAAAAAAACTCTGTTTCTTGGGAGGGAAGTGAAGGTTGTTTTGTTTCGTTTAATGTCGAGAGTTTCCTCTCATCACGACATATTGGATCCAAATCTCTCAGAGGGGTGCAGAGACGAGGGGAAATGATCTGACGTTTCCTGGTAAGAGCAGGTGGTACTCTTCTCCCTTCCTCCTCTTCGCTGTCAGCACGGCTGCAGGAGGTGTCTCCAAACTGCGAAGCCAGGTTCGGACCGATAACCACCACCGGCACACAGGCCATTTGCAAAGTGCTTCCGCCGGAGCGTGTAAAGGCATTTTTTGGTCAATTGAGGACAAAGCAAATGCCCTTTTCTGTGTTGGAAGAAGACAAGTTAATGTCTTCAGTTGCTTCCCCTGCAGTAGCTAGCTGATTTCCGAGGTCTTCCCCTGTAACAGTCTGGATTCTAGAGGATTCTTCCTGTGACTCTGACATAGCCAGAGTGTTAGTGTCACATGGGGGGTGGCTTGGGGACATAGCCTTTGCAGGGGGAACTGTAACATGCAGAATCCAGTTCCAAGAGAGAATAACAGTAGATGTCAAATGTGGCATATTGAAAGTTTTTTTAGATTATCTCATGCGCAGTACCAATACCCACCCGAACATTAAAAGTACCCCTTCCCTCCCTCCCGCAGATGGAATGCATTTGCTGTTCTTTAAGATGTACTTTTAAATCTCTACCCTGTAATAATGCTGGCCTTTTATAGAGCCCAGAAGCCCAGGGCCACACATTGTCCTCATCACTGATTCACTGGAGAGGGCCTGTAACCTTTCTGGTAAGGAAACGCTACTTCTTATTTTTCTCATGCTTTTAGATAAGTCTCCTAAAAGGTAAGAGTGACAAGTGTGGTCTGGGACTGAGGAGGGCTGCTCCCAAGGAATGGGGAGAGGGGCCCTTCAGGCATCTCTGCATTCCAACTTAAAAAGCTCCTGTAACAGGAGCTGGGACCACTCTGTGAATTACGCTTGGGCTTCAGGATGACTCTTGGCCTGGGAACAAGGACCCTGGCACATTAGCCTGCTCCTGCCTGGAATTCCCTTAGGAGCTTAAAGCACATCAGTGCTTTCTGACAGATTTGGCTTTAAGACCGACCTGATTCTATTTGGGGAGTTAAGGAAAATGAAGGGTTAAGGGCTGAAGACGAGGAAGAAGGGTCAAGATTCCCTGGTGGCTGCTCCCAAGGCTGCTGCTGGACTTTATCAGCATGTGGGCTCTCTTCTGGACCTCCACTTTTTATGTTCCTGTGCCTTCCCACTGTTCATAACGACAGTACTCTCCAGGCACTCGGCCACTGTGCTGGCCTCCACGTAACTAACTCATAACTCAATTGCCCAGATGAACAGGAATCTGTGACTTTCACCATGCAGCATGTTTTTGTGGATGGCGGGAAAGGATTCTCTCCAGAAAATGAGTGGGTTATTTCCATCAATGTCCCTGGCAGACCCGGACATTCCTTGTTTAGAGATAAGTACAAAGTGAACTTCCAATCACAAAAAGTATATAAGCAGCTTATTCTGATCTTGAATCATAAAAGTTAATTACACACACTTGAACTTCTTGTACTCAGGTCGTCATTTATCTAAAATTTGCAGAGAAATTTGATACTGTGGTGCATGCTGCTCGAGAGGGCTCGTGCTCCAGACCATCGGGAGCACTTTTAAGAATTAAACTAAGTCAGCACCTCCATTCCATTATCTTTCGACTTCTCAACTGGTGGCCAAGGAAGGGGTGAGGGGAGCCTAGTGTGCGGCCGGAGGACTACAATGCCTAAAAAACCAATGGGGAGTTCCTACTGCCCCCTGCTGGTGAAACTCTTGAGACCTCTTAAACATCACAGAAACCACGGTATCGGCTTCACGTGACTTCAAATAATTTTAAACATTTAACTTTTTCAAAAATAAATAAATAATAAATAGAACTGAGCAGTATAAATCTACTACTTAGTTTTTCTCTAATTATACCCCCATTCCCCTGTCTTCTTAGTTTTGGTTTTGGTAAGGCTGATCATGATGTCATTTTAAATTTTAGAGCATTCTACATCAAACTGTTGACTTGTCTTGGGTACTAAAGTCCCTCTTAGTTGTGATGATGGATACATGTATAAACTTTTCTTAAAGTGTTCTTTTGAGATTGTATCTTGAAAGTAATTATATGGGAGGCAACGAAGGCTGTATCAAGTGCCGAACTTGGAGACATACATTGAAGTCTCAGCTCTGACAGTATTTAGCTTAAGACAGGCAAATCACCTAATCTCTTAGATATCATTTGTGAAAACATAATGATAATAATATATAATACACAGGGCTGTTATGAGGATTAAATGAAATTAGTTCAAAGGAAGTGTTTCTCCAAAAGCTACCCACTTGGAAGGCATTACAAGCACTAAAGGAATGGATAAGAATGGGGTTGCCCATGCGACTATTATTGGGCAGGTATTTGAAGTCGAGAACCCTAGAGAACAGTAAGAACTAAACATTGCACTTTAGATACTCTGAGATTTAACATTATTACCATTGTTTAATATTTAATTCATCCTGGTCTCTAGGGGACCAGATTCTGTAGAATGTGTAGATTTAGACATCAGTGACCATTTCAGTCTCCAACTAAAGTACACACATAATAAAAACACCTTAAAGACATAATAGGAGAACCACTCTATGAAGCATTCTTAGAATGCACTCTCTTTGATAACATGGCTACCAGCTTTAAATTGATCAAGAGAGGAGGCTCAGCCAATCTCACTCCTCTGGGAATGATGAGAATGTATTACACTGAAGGTCTGAGTTGTGGGTTGTGCTTTCTGACCTGGATTTTTTCTGCTATAAAGGGTCTATTATTGATAAGACAAACACAATCAAAAAGTTAGGATCCCTGGAAATTCACCAAAATTGTTTGGCTTCTGCTGCCTAACAACTCTTTAGTTCTTTTCAATCAATGGCTTATCATCTTTATTTGGATTTACTTCTGAGAGTCCTTGCTCTTTAATCCAATTTTGAACTTTGCACTGTTCCTAGTTGACACATAAAGAACATTTTTGAATTTTAAAAGAGTGATAAAAAGTCAAACTGAAGATATTACTTTTTGGTTTTGTTTATTTGCTAGGGTGGAAGGATTTTCATATCTAATTTTGCACTTATCCTGTCCCCAGCAGGTTTTCCTTTGCTCACATCTCACATAGAGCATATTTAATATAGTAAACTGGTTTGGTCGTATGCTAAATGCTGCAGAGAACCTAGAAAGTCACCATCAGAGAAGAGAGAAAAAAGCATTTCAAGGCTGCACTGAAATCATTTCCAATACTGTGGTCTCTCTGAATTCCTGGGGGGAAAAAAGCGGTGGTGGGGAAAAGAGCATAGCACATAGCTATCAGGAATGGAGCATTTTCTTTAAAAAAAAGTTTTGACCACTTTAAGAGGAAGCTATAAAACACTAGTTCTTGAAATCATGCCAGCAAAAAAGCATATCCTTTTCATCTGCAGGAGTCACTGATCAGAACTGGGCCTTGAGCCTGACCCCAGACTGTAGTCACTTGGTTCAGGCTGTTGCTGACTCCTCTGGGAGGACACGCCCATTTTTAGCAGGAATAAGGCGCACGGAGAACCATCTGGGCAGCAGGCTATCACCGTGAGCCCCGGCAGGAATCGACCCACAAAAGCCTTGAAAAGAGTGCTGTGCCCTCCGGTGATACTTCCAAGTAGGACCCTTCAGGAACTGTGGAGTCCCAAGTATCTGTTTCTTATGCTGGGCATGATGGCGCCAATGGCAGGAATCACAGACAGAGACATGCCCAAGGAATTCCTGAGCTCACAGGCTCGGTGCGCCCTCTTTGATCCCCAGCCCAACCATTTCTATATGATCTCTGCTACTGTACCAGCTGAACCCCATTTCTTTCCTCTCTATTGTAGTTATAAGAATGAAAAACTTAACTCTCTTTTTCATAACCATGGCTACTTTTTTAAGTGTCTTGCTGACCAAGTGATATTTGCCTGATTCTACTGATTTAAAAAAGTCTATTTCTACAAATCTAACTGTGCATGACCACATAATTGTATCTTTTACATATGGAACTTCTTAATTTCCTATTCATATTAATTTATTAAGTAGAATTTATCTCTTTTTTAATAAGTTTTCCTAATCTCAAATACTATCCAATTTGTATATATATGTAAAATGTATACCGAAATATATACGTTGCCATATAAACATCATAGTTTTAATATATATTGGAAAATAATAATGCCCATTAGTGCTGTTTATTTACCTTTCCAATGCTATTGAACTTCTATGAGTTTCTGTATAAGTTCATTAACAGTTATTAACAAAAAAATATATGATTGGATTTCTCAAATACATTTGAGTTTCACAGTTATCATTTCATACAAGAGGAAGACTCGGCTAATTTTTTTGGCCTACTCTTCCTATGAAGATTTCACTTCTTGTAAACATGATTAACACAGAGTGACAATAAACAGTATGTTTAAATAGCTTATACATTTTTCGTGTGGTTATTCTTTTGCTATTAGACTTTAAAATGTTGTAAAAGAATTATAAAAGTACCCTCAGCCTGGAATTTTTTAAATCAAAATTTTCCTCCATTTTCAGAAGGAATAATTATTCAGAAACCTTGTAGATTAGTCATTTCTTAAGAAGCTAGATCATTCAGTACTCTGCCTTAGCCAACTGCCCAAGGTCAGCAAAATGCTATGGCGTGTTGTTTTTGATGGCCGCAGGCAGAGAGCCACAGTATTTTCACTATTAATATCTCTTGACCTTTCCATTTAGAAATAGAAGCATCTCTGTGGCCATTATTTTTTTATGCATATCCCTGAAAAACCAAGAATCTAGGGTTTGAAATAAGAAATCTTTTAATTTAATCACTTTTAGCCATAATCCTGGGCTTTCATATAATGAATGGACTGTTTATTCATTTCATGGAATTTTTCTTAAGCACCAGTTATAGGCAAGTTACCATGCCAGGTGTCAGGGCACAAAGGCAAACTAGCCAGATGTGCCCTCATGCAGCTTATGGTCTAACTGAGGAGAACAAATATAGCAAAATACTACCATGCAAGTTAAAAAGTAGGAAGTGCTACTAAAGAAATATAGACCAGATAATCTGGAGATTTAAAGAAGTGAGATTATTAAATTTTGTGGGCTGGCAGCAGGGGGTAGGGAATTGACAGTTAATCTTAGAAGGAGATGGCATTTAAACTTGCCCTGATGAATAGAATTTAAACATGTAGAGAGGAGATGCAAGTGTGGACAGTACAGATTGAGGAAACGGCATGCTTAAAGTCATAGAGTTCAGAAACTATGGGGTAATTTAAAAAGTTTCAAGAAATTCAGTTTGGCTAGCGCACAGGGTATATGAATGAAAAATCATGGAAAATCAGCAAATTAAACTGATGGCACATCTACAGGACTTAATGCCAGATGACGGAATGTAGGCTCTAGTTTACACATGATGGGTGTCGCTGAAGGGAAGCCACATCCAACATGCGTTTCAGAGGAATCCTGGACGAAATGCTGGACAGGGGAGTGCCTGGCAATGAGAATACCAACCCACTGAATGTACTCTAAGACAAGCCAGCTAAGAAATAACCTAGGTCCTCTGGAAAACAGAGCCTGAAGCAAAGATTCAAGAGCTGATACACTCTTTGGGAAGTGCAAGCCCAGGCCAGTGAGGCTGAGGGAAAAGGAAGGGAAGGCAGGACACAAAGCCATGCAAAGTGATGCCTGACAGAGCTGGCTTCTGCTCTGTGACAAGCCATCAGGGAGTGGGGTACAAGGAGAAATCACACCCTAGTACCCCCGGGAGGAAGAGGAGAGAGGGCGTTTACCTTCCCTGCTACGTCCCACTGCCTGGTTCCTGTTGGTCCAGGTTTGTCCACTGGAAACTAACTCCCTCACATGTCCAAGTTACACTGAATGACCCCCACCTACCAGACACCAGACCCTGCAACCTGATGTGTTTCATCCAAGTCTGGAGTGGCAGGATGAACCAGAAACTCTAGGTGAGTACTGGCTGGCGTGGTGGTGGTGCGTGGGTGTGTGTGTGCGTGCGTGGGTGGGTGTGTGTGTGCGCGCGTGCGTGCGTGCCTGTGTGTGTGTCTCCATAGTTGAGAGGTGAGTCAAGGGGGCCTCCAATACAAGTGGCCGGTCAGTCTCCACCAGGGGAACTGTGCTGGATTATGGAGCGAGCAGGGAGTGGTAGCTGAGTAGCTGAAGGTCCTAAACGCGGGTAGTGGCCATAATTATGTAGGAGGTACATAAGCTTTCTGTTGGAAATAATGATTCAAGAGAAAAGAAGAAACAAACATTCATGCCAGTTAGGGAATGATTCTTTTGGCGGGCAATCATCCTCTTTGGGGTAAATTCTTTGCTTTGCAACATTACTTAGAAAACCATCCCCCTCTCAAGTATAAAGACCGAGAACTGCTGGCTTAAAGATATTTCTGTATACTGTCTGAGTTAGTAGAGTTTGAGTATTACACTTCCCTCATTCCAAATTCTATGACTTGTCATAAACTTTCACATGGACGGCCCCAGTCTTCAGGTGAGGTGTTCAGAACTAGGTAACATCAGGTTCAGGTTCAGTCTCATCGTCTGAGGATGGAATGTTAAACACCAAACCGGACATCGTCGAGCAGCTTGGCCCTCTTGTTTGGAATCACAAAGAAAATAGGTCACGTAAAGGAGCTCTCTGCCCTTAAGAAAAAATTCTCAAGTACAAATAACTTTCAAGTTCCAGTGTCGAAATGCAATAGTGTACCCTCAAAACTGAAATGGGAAAAGAGACCTTTCTCCCCACATTTTTTTCTTACCTATCAGAAATGCTAGAGATTTCTAGAGAAATTTATCCTTATTTATTTTTTCTTGGATTAAAAAAAAAGAAAATCTAAAACAAGGGCTGGGCACACTGGAAAAAGAATCGTGGTCCAATAGGCAGGCCTCAAGTTGCTTCTGCCTCTGTGTGAAGCAAATAGCCAGTAACAGCTCACTTCAAAACTCAGTCTCTTCGACTGTAAAATGAAGATCATGACACTTACCCTGCCAACCTCAGGGACTGCTCTGACACCTAAATGAGACAGAGCTCCGAAAATGCCAAACTGCATCTCAAAGTGAACTTCCTATGCCTTCTGTAGAGTCAAAGGCTGTCCTTTCTAAGTGGCCAAAGTCAAAGCATGGACAGAACCTGACAACCTCTCAAGACAGGTTCAAGGTCTGGGAAAAGAAGAAAATGCCTCAAATCTCTGCTTTACTCCCAGTGTGGAAAATGTTTGAACCACACTGCACCAGGTAAGGTTAAACTGACCCTAAATGTCTCAGGAATTTTTAATGCTCTTCTAAGAGACTTGGCCAATCCTTCACCTACCAAAAGTCAAGCTGCTAGCCCACTATCCGCAGGTTTCCTCAGTGCTTTGAAGGTTTCGCCAGTGGCCTTGACTTGCTTTGCCTTTAATTTCAAATTACTGCTTAACCACGTATTACATGCATGACCTGGAGCCTTTTTAACTCATCTGAGCCTCAGTTTCCTCAACTATAAATTGTGAATAAGAAGACCTAATATGTAGGATTGTTATAAAGTCTAGAAATAATATTTCTAATACATCTGATACACAATTGGTATTCAATAAATGTTATAATCATTTATTGTCATTTTTAGCATGATACAGTAGAAAGAACAAACACTTTGAAACCAGACAATTCTGAATTTAAATCAGCTCCATCACTTACAAGGAGTATAATAACCCCAAGTGTCTTAAAACTTTTTGAAGCTAATTTTTGAGATAATGATGTATGCTTTCAGAGTGTAAGAATCTGAGATGTATCTATAATGGGTTGAATGGTAGTCACTCCAAAAAAGATATACCTATGACCTAATCCCCCAACCTGTCAATGTAACCTTATTTGGAAAAAGGGTCTTTGTAGATGTAATTAATTTAAGGGTCCTAGGATGAGATCTTCCTGGATTATCTGGGTGAGTCCTAAACCCAATGATTAGTGTTCTTATAAGGGCCAAAAGAGGAGAGGCAGAGAGGAGGAGAGGCAATGTGACCACAGAGACAGAGATTGGAGTCTCTGTGGGAAGAGGCAAGGAAGGACACGCCAGTAGAGGCTTGTGAAGGAGCACTACCCTGCCGACCCCTGGACATCAGACCTCTAGCCTCCAGAACTGTGAGAGAATACATTGTTTTAAGCCACCAAGTTTGTGGTAATTTATTCTTGCAGCCCTAAAACACAAATACAGTATCTAATGCAGAGTGCCTGGCGTAACGCTCAGCAAATGGTAGTGACATAGTGGGTTCCTCACCTGTCCTCACTAGCTCCCCAACAAGTACATACCTGAATAAACCCACAGGCAGCTACCTGAGAGTCTGTGCCAGAGAGCAGGGAGCACAGTCTGCCTCGGCCCATGCAACACAGAAGCCGGCCCTGAGTCTCGTTAACACCAGGCTCTTCCACGGGCAGCTGATGTGAGATTCTCCCACTCTGTGACAGCACAGATCCGGGCTCATCATGCACTGAAGAGTCTGTTCTAAAACTCTCACTGCCCCAAAGGTTTAGAATTTTAAAATAACAACAACAAATCTCTGTTCAAAGGAATGGATAATACACCTAAAGGTTCTCCTGGTAACAACAGCCTCCCTCATTCCTGAAGTGCCATAAAAATTCAGAGAGCAGGTTCACTCCGTTATGGAAGATAAAAGAACAGCAACTAAAATAGGCAGCCAGAGCAAGGCAGGGGAGCAGCCCGCTGTCTCTGGGCTGAAACGGCCCGGAGCGCTAACAGAATCTGCTTCCAGGAGGCGCGTGTGGGCACGTAGGACAGACTTCTGCCTGCGTCTGCGCTCGGCCTGGGAACGAGGCAGCGCTTCTGATGCACCATGCCAGGGGCGGCCGTGTTAGGTGTGACTGCTGGAGGCAAATGTCTCTGGCAAGGTCCAAAATTTACATGCCATGGATGAGATGGAGCAAACGTGGAACATTTTTCAAAGTTTCTCCAATGGATTTTCGCTTCCCCATGAATCATCCTATAGGGCAATGGTCTTCCGAGACCCTCACTGGTGGCTGATGTGTGTGCCGGGCACTTTTCTGTGGACTTGAGATACAGTAACCGTCGAATCCTCACACATCCTGGGAGGCAGTGCTGGTAGGAACCTCCGGTAGCAGACGAGCAACCAGTGCCAGAGACTTAACCTCTTGCCCAAAGCCACGGGGCTCGCAAAAGGAGCCAATTCGAATTCCGGTGATCCGACTCCAGAGTTCATGCTCCTTGTCACCACGCTCCACCGTGAGAGAGAAAATTAAAATGATCTCTTCATCTCGGGTTTGAACTTTTTTTCCCCAGAGAAAGTTAGTTTCTTCTGTGTAAACGCCCAGCCATGGCCTCGCGTCCGTGGCAGAGGACCCCTGGGCCCTGCCGGCCCCGGGCATCGGTGGACGTGGCGGCGGAGAGTGCAGCTGGGAAGTCCTCGCTGGTCCTGTTGTTCTCCTCACCTGGCTGGTCTCTGGCACTGGCAGGGCCTACCAGCCGGCTCACTCACGGTCAGGGTGGCCGGCGGGGCACCCCTTCTGCAGCCGGCCGGCACCGAGGGTCCCGTGGAGGTGTGTCTGCTCCCCGCCTCAACCATCCGCACCCTCGGCTTTGGCACTGAGTCCCCTCGGCCCGCTAAGCAGGCTCCGGGTCTTCTCTTGGCCCCCAGAAGCCGAGGAGCCCTCGTAATGTCAATGTCAGCTCCCGCGAAAAGGAAAGACAACCTTCGTCCTTTCCCGACCCTCTGCTACCAAGCCACTTCCAAACCACCACAAGCTTGTACGGTTTCCCAGTTTGTATTCACGGAGGTTGAAATGCGAACATTACAACTCGGATGTGCAAAGCGTGCAGTTCTCTCTTATTTCCTAGTGTGGATCTCAACTTGCTGTGGACCCCGGGCCCACTCAGCAACGGAGAGAATTTAAAAAAGAAAAAACAAAAAACAAAAAAAAAACCTAAACCCCAGTCTCTCCCACTTTTAGAATAATCTCTTTCAGTTTAACTTACTCTTTGGGGTAAGTATTGAATCATTCACAGTTAGGACCCTGCCGTGCTGACTCTTCTGACTCCCTCAGGGGGTGCTGCTCTCTGTCCCCTTCCCAAGATGGCCAGCCTTTAGGGTGTGACTGAAGTTGGAGTGGGGGCTCCAGTCTTCTGGACAGCAGGTCTTGGGCCTGGTCTGGTCTGGTCTCTGAGTGCCCTCTGCTGGTGTCCACCACGATGTGGCTAATCCTGGTTGGTGTCAAGGTGGTTATGCTGGAACCTACTGCTGGGCTCTGGGGTCCCTGCCATTGGCCTCCAGGCATGAGGCCACCATTTGTGATATCCTTGTCTTGCCATAGGCCTCTTGAGATTCACTGTTTCATCAAAACCTCTGTGTACCCTTTCTCTGGTCCACATGGAACCAATGATTTGCCAGTGGAATTAAGCTGAGTCACTGGCTGAACCCTCGGTGAGACAGGCTTTTCCAATACATATGGTGGAAAAAGCCTTTGGCTTTTCCTGGGGAAGCTATGAACGCATTTCTGCCGTTCAGTCCCTAACATCACAAGTGCCTCTAAGAACAATCCCTGGTATAGAGGGGATTCTTCTGGACCCGCTGCACTTGGTTGATTTGTTCCCAGTCAGGCACCTCCCAGCCCGCTCTGTTCAAACAATCTGTGAACTATCTAACAACCTCTGACTATTCTCCGCTTAGACTGGCTCCAGTACAGTCTGTTGCCTACAACTCCGAATTCCGAGCAACGCAGTATCCCTCGCTCCAGGACCCTCGTTACTCCCTCCCCTCGCAATACAAACCAAAGTATGATCATGTTTACAGGAGTCACATATATTACTGTAAGAAATATTATAAAATTAAAGGGCTCTCTGTCTTAGTCAAGGTCATCTTGGTTTTAAATAAGAGACACTAACTCAAGCTATCTTTAGTTTAAGAGGAAAACTCCCTGAAAGGATACTGAGAGTACCGCAGTGCTCTGTGACCCGGAAAACCCTCGGGGGACAAGGAAGTGTCTCTCATTTCCCTTCTCTTTCATGCTTCTCCATGCACGCACAGTTCCTGAGTTTGTATTACTTAAGTTTCAGCCACAAATACAGACTATCTATTCCTTGGTGCCAATTCCAAATTCTTGAAAGGAAGATCGAGCGTAGAGGGATCAGGTTCTCTATCCCAAAGCAATCAGGTAAGGCCAGATGACTCCATAACACAAAACGTATAACTGTAGAGAGGCAGAGAGTACTCAGAAAATTAGGATAAAATGACACTTCAAACTGTTCCACTCTCAGAGATCTGTGCTTGAAGTCTCACCAGAACTCAAAATTCTGGGACTCAATAATGTTTCAGAGGTAGTCAGGGGTCTAAAATATAGCTCAATGTATTTTTAAGTTAAATTTATTGGGGTGACATCGGTTAATGAAATTATAGGTTCCAAGTGTACAATTCTATAATACACCATCTGCATATTACATTGTGTGTTTACCACTCGAAGTCAAATCTCCTTCCGTGACCATATGTTTGACCCCTTTACTCTTTTATGCCTCCTTCCTTCTCTCCTTCCTTCTGGTCACATCTAAGTTCTTGTCTGTGTCTATGAGTTTTTGTTTGTCTTGTCCGTTTGTTGCTTTCAGTTTTATATCCCCCATATGAGTGAAATCATATGGTTCTCAACGTTCATAGGGTTCTCTGACATTTCATTTAGCATGATAATCTCAAGATCCATCCTTGTTGTCACAAATGGCAGTACTTCATCTTTTCTTATGGCTAATATTCCATTGTATATATGTACCACATCTTCTTTATCCAGTCGTCAATCGGAGGACTCTTCGGTTGCTTCCATATCTTGGCCACCTTGAATAATGCTGTGATGAGCATAAAAGTGCATATATCTTTACAGATAAATGTTTTCAAGTTTTTTGGGTAGATGCCCAGAAGAGGGATTGCTGGATCATATGGTAATTCTATTCTTAATTTTCTGAGGAACCTCCATACTGTTTCCCAATTTACATTCCCCCCAGCAGTGTACAAGGGTTCCCTTTTCCTTACAACCTCACCAACACTTATTACTTGTCTTGTTGATGACAGCCATTCAAACAGGTGTGAGATGGTATCTCATTGTGGTTTTGATTTGTGTTTCCATAATAGCTAGTGAAGTTGGGCACCCTTTCATATATTCGTTGGTTGTTTGTATGTCTTCTTGGAAGAAGTGTCTGTTCAGGTCTTCTAACCATTTTTAATTGGATTGTTTGTTTTTTTGTTGTTGAGCTGTACGAGTTCTTTATATATTTTGGATATTATATATTTGGATATTGGATATATTTTGGAGGCGTTGTTTGCAAATCTCCCATTTGGTTGGTGAATTCTTTGTTTTGTTGATGGTTTCTTTTGCTGTGTAGAAGCTTTATCGTTTGATATAGTCCCATTCATTTATTTTTGCTTTAATTGCCCTTGCTTTTGGGATCAAATTCAAAAAATCCTAAGATCAAAGTCCGTAAGTTTAGTACCAATGTTTTCATGTATGCATTTATTGTTTCGGTCTTATATTTAGGTCTGTGATCCATTTTGAGTTAATTTTGGTGTATGGTGAAAGACAGCAGTGTAGTTTCATTCTTTTGCATGTGGCTTTCCAATTTTCCCAGCACCATTTATTGAAGAGGTTTTAGCTCAATGTATTTTGAAGCTGCTGACACTTCCTTCAGGCTTCCATAATACCTTTGGGAAGCCTCTAGATGGGAGAATTTTGCTAAACCATTAGAGACTGGCAGCTTTGCCCTTAATGGCAGCCATTATCCTGACTTCCCATGAGCTTTTTCCATTCACACTCCCTTCTCCAATGCTGTTACTATAAAGTCCCTGTGACATGAGGCTTGTCTGAGAGAAGTTCAAGCTCAAGATGAAAACATTGTAGGATGGACTGCTGTGACATTCCTTTTCTAGAGATTATGTTGAAGATCCCAAATACTCCTTGGTGGTTATATTCTAAATCCTTACACTTTGCAAGAGGGCACCAGACACCTCAAGTCAAACATATAACCAGTTTTACCAACAAAGATCTCACCAGACAACTTGATTAATAGTAGAATTCAGGTCCTCGGGAGGGCTGCGATTTACTGGTTTATATGATGTGTAGAGTTCCAGAATGAAACTAAGAACTATGGTCTAAAAACTCTAGGGCTTAACCATGCACTAAGTACCATAATATGGGACATTCTCAGAATTTTGGTGAAAGCCCCAAAGCTGGGGACAGCAAGTACTAATTACTCATGTAGTATATAAAAACAAGACTTAATAAAATATGGAAAAAATAATCTAGCAATTAGCATCCCAACCAGACTGTATAAGACTAGAAAATAATTTTAAATAGATTTTAGGAGAAACTATGTAGGAGCAGAGAAATCTCGACATCTTTTCTCCAAGAGACACATTCACAGGACAGGCAATCCTGCAGTGAGGGGAGACCTCCATCTTATTCCCTATCTGGATCTTTGCAAGGCTTCCCAAAGTCAAAGGTCCGACTTCTGCTACCCCAGTATGGCAGATGTGACATACTGTGTGACCCTACTACTACATATAAAACAAGATCCTGCATGAAACTAAATTCCAACTCCACAGCTAGACTCAAAGCAAATAAGAGAAAGCACCTAGGGTGGAAAAACAAAGCCAAACTAAAACAATAAAACTCTTGATTTGAAACCAAAGCAGCAAGTGTGTATGCATATGAAGAAGACTGAATTGCTTGGGAGGCAGGTGCTGACAATGGTCCAGGAACCGAGTGTGGGCTGGAGCGTGGGTTTGATTCCAGAATTAAGCAGGGTGCAAGGAGACTGCAGCCGTGAGCATACCGCTAAAGCTAACAGTCGGTCAGCCCCGGAGTCAGGGGCTCCGGAAGCACCCCAAGGCTAAGGGGTGAGACATAGCTGACGTGGGAAGAGACATTTCCACCCGATCCCTAAGAACCTCCTCCCTGGCTCCACACAGAGAGGGAAGAGAGAACCAGAGGCAAACGATGAGGAGAGAAGCGAAAGAGAACACGTGAAAGAATGGACGTGCTCCCCTGCCCCTTGGGGACGCCGGAGCTGGGGGCCAGGCCGATAGTGGACAGGGAGATTTAACTTGCCTGGACCTTAATACTGCACCTGATAGTGGGAAGGGAGAGCCCAGCACATGACTGCACGCAATGGCGGGAAAAGAATGAACTCCAGAGAGTTCCCGCCAGTCGATAAACAAGTTATTCTCATCCTAGACAGTCGGCGGCGGACCCTGCTGTGTAGTTGTCTCAAACGACCGTGCATAAACTTGGGTGAGATTCCATGAAGAAGCCCTGAAGATTAGCCCAGAACAAGGAACGAAGGAAATCTGGTAGCCAGTTTGAAAGCAAATCTCACGGTTCGTGTTTCCATAAACTTGCAGATACCACAGGCCAAATCATACCCACAGGAAACACAGTTTAGAAGATGTCTGCTATAACCCACGTAGTGCAAAAGGTACTTCCCTTGGATCTTTGTCATAAAGAAAGTGGCTCTGCTAGATTGCCCTATCTCTAGGGGATTTCTGACATTATTGAGAAGATAATGCATATTTGAACTTCAATCGTTTGGATGCACTGGGAGACGGGGTGCAAGGTAAATGAGGGATCCAATAGAACATGAAATGTGAAAGCCCGTCACGGAACTAGGGGAGTGGGTCGTTTACTTTGTTACTTTTATGTGTTCACAATATCAAACAATTCCAGCCCATATTTAAAGGAAGAATAAAAATTAAGATTAATGTGAATGAAAACCACCACAAATCAGTGGGCCTCAGAATTTGCATACTAATGTGTTATAAGTACTTTTTTTTTTTTGCAGAAGTAGAAATAGATGCTGAACCTAGAAGATAAAGCCTTTATAATAAAATTCTTCATTTTCTGAACTGATTTTAGATAACATTCCTCTTACATGTATATATCATTGTGAAAACAAATGCTTGTTTTGAAATTATTCTCTAAGTTATTATTCTAAATTGTGTGTTCACATCTATGTATTCATAAACTTTAAATGCTTAAGGTTTTAAATAATGAGGCTGAAGGATTCTTTTCTTTTCTCAGCCACTTGAGAAGTAGAGACAGGTGGGTACTGGCTAAAAAAAAAAAGGGTTCCCTTTACTCTGAAACCTTCATTAGAAGCAGACAAACTTTTGGAGGATTCTGCACTTTTGATAAAGGAGTACAGCAGTAATTTAATCATCCTTCCATGGACACCTGCCATTCACAGAGCACCTGGCAGGGTTCAAAGGGTCTCACCAAAGGTGTGGCAGTTATGGCCTTGACTCCACCGAGGAGGCCTGGCTCCCAGTCCATTACAGACTGTCTTGGGGCCTCCAGCAAGCCAGTCAATATCTCTGAGCTTCAATCTCCTCATCTATAAAATAAGGACATTTCATAACCCATCTCATTAAGTCCTTTCCGAGCCTAAGATTTAGTGGTCTTTACTCTTAGCAGCCATTCTAATACAGTGCAGCCATTCTGGCAAATGAACAGAAGTTGGTGAAGCTTGCTTGGCAAGCTATAGAAAACGTACATGAACTTGGAGTGTGGTTAAAATTGATATGCAAGTAGTTCAGACAAAGCAAAAAGGCAACCCCTTTTCTGAATACTCTTCATGATATGTATGCAATTTATTTCCTAAAAAAAGACAGTATTTTCAAGGCTGGTGTGAGTCCAAATTTTACATAGTTGCATGCAATGCATCTGGTCATTTTAAAGTGCTAAGAAGTTTAGTGACAAGGGCTCTTCCGTTTCTCCTCCTTTAAAATTATTAGACTTTGGGGGGTGAGGATAAGATGTGGGGGAAGTCTGAGTAATCCTTCCAAGGGCTTCTTCTTACTTTGGCACATGGATAATTCTCAAGAGGAATGAAGAGAATTTTTTCAACCGCGTAGTTTTCCAGGGACAGGAAATTCATAGCAAAACACTTCTCTTTGTTTTGAGGTAGTCACAACACCACAAAGCCCAAGGGCCCATGCTGAGAAAGTCATCTATAGATCTCTGTATGTTAGCCAGCATTCTTTGCCATATTGCTTATTTAAAACATACACATAGACCTAAATTCACACATATGTAGGAAATTTAAATGGATATAGCTTTTTGCATACCTATCATATGCATACTAAAAGCAAGTTTATATAGCAAGATTCATGAAGATATGCACTATAAAAAAATTCTGATCTTGTTTAAATTACCCTAATAATGCAGCACAGTGATTGTCAACCAGGGTCCTGTGGCATTTTGGGCATGCCAAAGAAAACTTCATGTGTGTGCTAACAAACTTTGAACAGTGTGTGAAATTCATTTTGGCTGCATCTGAGAAGGAGGTGATTACGCGGCTGTCTATCAGAGGGAACACAGAGCTCAACGGGCAGAAGCAACGTGATGTGGAATGAACGGCAACTTGCTGGGAGTGGGACATGAGCAGTGTTAACACCGCATCGGAACAAAAAAGTATTTATTAGAACAAGGGAGAACTTTGCCTTCAGAGGCCTGAAAGGAAAAGCCAGATCAACACGTTGTTCTATTTAACAGAAGCGCAATGCTGAAACACAACCAGTATGAGCTGTTACATCGTAGAAGTGATTGTTTTATAATGGTGGCAGACTTGCTCATTTTCAACTTCTTCAAGTGTGCCGACGAAATCCTAATACTTGCAAGTATGTTGTAAACACAAAAAGGGTGAGAACCATCCTTATAAGAAAGCATTTGGGGTTTGATCCTGACTTTCGCACAGTGCCCCAAATCAACGCCCCCTCACCCTCCTGTATGTCGCATGGGGCTGCTGGGCCAGTCCAGGTATATTTTGATCTTGTGGAGGCCACAGAATAAGGCCGTGCAGGGGAAGGGTTGCATACCTGCTGAAGGAGTGGGCATTCCTATTATCTACCATGCAAGAAAAAGGGGTCCCCGGCTGGAAAAAGAGATCCTGAGACAGGTGGGCATGGACAGTCAACTCTCTGGTCCTTGGCCTGAGGTCAGCACCGGGTGGTAGAGACTGAAGATTTCTCCCAAAGGAGGCAGAAACGGGGCAGCATGCTGAATCTTACAAAAACAGATCATCTGCTTTTATGTTACCCTTAGTATTAATTTTCCTTTTGTTATCCCACAGTTTTTGGTACTTAAAACTTTTGTTTAAAAGTTCTAGTTTAGTCACAGCCATGGTGACTAAATTAAGGAGACAGTCTGGTCTGCCCTTGGGACTGAGAATCATTGAAGGAGGAGTACCCCATAGGGATTATTGTGGTGACAACAGCATAGTAAGTAAAAAATCTCCAAGAGGAGGAGGAGTCCTGGGAACAAATGTTGGCCATGACACCTGGCTGTCCCTCCCACGGTGCAGATCCTCTTTTCATTACTAAGCCTTAATGGATCGGGCTTCGATTTTTCAAGGGATCTTGAAAGTTCCTTTAAGCACATATAAGGAAAGATGTGGTGGTGGCGGCTGGTAAGTCTGATATCACAGGGCAGTCAAGATCAAACCTGAAATGTTATCACTATGATTGACAAACCCTCCGCACGAGATACTGACAGAGGTTAAGTTTCAGACACAACATCGACCTATTCGTACTGCACTTTGGCAATTATTTATAGATCTTGAACACAGTACATGCATCTGGAAGCGACATTTATCTTTTTTTTTTAGCACTTAAATTAAACAGCGTGTAGAATAAGGACAAATCCCAGGATTTCCTAATAAAAACAGAGTATTAAATTCAAGAGTATTAAATTTCCCAGCTTAAATTCTTATATTGCCTGCAGTGTCATTTGCAAAATAGCTGCAATTCATGAAAATCAAGCTGTAGTTCAAGCCTGGCAGGATTTTTGTTTATAGGGACGTCGGGGGCAGCCAAAGCGAACTAGAGAAATTAGATGAGAATCTAGAATAAAAATTCACTTTCTTAACAACCAACAAGAGTAACTCAAAAAAACACCACTCTTTATCTATCAAGACCATAAGCACTTAGACATATAGGTCAGGCCAGAGCTCACACTTCCTAGAAAACCACAGACTCACACACGGACCTATAAATTCTTCCGTCCTTAAGAAGCATAAAGCAGGCAAACCTCCCGACAATGGACAATAGCAGGTATCATGGTATTTTAGACCTGGCCATTATTGTTAATGCCTGTAATGTTATATGACTAAGGCTAATGTCTACACAGGGAGTGGGTTGATAATAAAAATCTACAGAATGAATTTTTGCATATCAACTCCAAAGTTATGACTGCTATTCCTTCTAAAATAAAGAGGCAGAACCTTTTCCTCCTCACCCCTACCCCAAAATTCTACTCAAGATATAAAAACAAATTACAATTTGAAAGACCAAAACCTTTTTAAAATCATAAATAGCATAGCATATAAAATTATAACTACCAATACTCAAAATGAGTCACAAAACCAAACACAATACTAATTCCATTAGCACAGTGCCATTCTATGTCAAGCCTATGACACTGTTGCTTGTATGTTGAGATGATTTCCCCTATTAATAATAATGGATTTGCACTGACCCATCTACATACATTTTAGGGGTCTGTGATGAGCCACAACACAAATTTAAAGGTGGCTGCTTGGGCAGAGCCATGAGATAGATGACATCAGCCCTTGAATCAGTGGCCATGGCCCCATTAGCTCCATCGACTGAGCTGAGCAAGGAGCTCACCTGCACTGGCTGATAGGGTAAGCAGGGGTGAAGCAAACCAGCCACATCCTGTGCCTGTCAACTCCCTCTGTCAGGCTGCATGGGAACACTTGGCACCATTCTTAACTTGTGTTCAAACATTATTTATAAGCAGATGATATTATTTTTCTTTCTTCTTGAAGCGTAAATGGCATATCTATTGATAGGGTGGGTAAATGAGCTAGTAAACAGAAATTTAAAGGCTAAAAATCATTTGTTGTTACAGCTGGAAGAAATCAAGTCCAACATCAACAGTCCATGGATGAGAAGACTGCAGTATGCAGGGGTTAAGTCACTGCCCAGGCCCTGGAGTTATTAAGTGCTGGAGCTGGGACTGGGATTACGTCTTCCTTTCCTGAACTGGTCTCCACGGTGAAGGCTCTGGACTCCATCGTGGTAAGTGGAGGCAAAGAGCTGTAAGGGTTGGAAGGAAAAAAGCTTTGATCTCCCACGTGGCTCAAAACTCCTTTTTGAAAGCGATTTTTGATGGCGCTGCCCTGGCAAGTTGCTCTTGTTGGAGCTGCCCCCCACAAACTCAAACTATGGCTGAGGGAGCTTAGCACTCTGGCACCTGGAGGGCCTGAGCAGGCGTAGGAGAGTGTCTCTGGGACTCAGGCTACTGGCCGCAGCACGTGCACCTGGGGACAGGACTGACCGCAAGAGGCTCAAGTGCCAGTGGCAGTGTCCATCACAGTCCTGGAGGCCCCTGCTTCACAGTGGGCAGTGGGGCTTAGGCCCTGATTACCCACCAGTAACGATTTCACTAGTTAACAACCAAATGACTGTACCAGCACATACATGCAGCAGTGCTAAAATCAGCCCTGCATATGGCCATTTGAGATGAAACACTCTCAGTGAGATGCTCAATTTATAAGTTTCCCAAGAAGTAAATTCAACACAATATGCAGCTGCATGAAATGTTACCCAAAGTATGGGATGCGCCCGAAGGGCTGGAGGTTCAGGGTGAATCACAGCGTGTAGACCCCAAATCCACCCTGATCTCTCCCACGTGGTCCCACTGCCACCACTGCACAGTCCCTTCCACACACACACACACACACACACACACACACACACACAGAGTGTGAACATCAAAAGCAGTTCTGAAAAGGACAAGAGCTTAGGGGCAGGCGTGCGCAAGGGTCCTTGGCTTATATGTGAGTCTCTGTCCTCTTCTCCTCAGCCACCTTCCTCAGCCCCCCAAAAAAGTTTGGGTCCTGGGAATGGCTATGTTTGCCAGATCATCTTTTCATGTCGTCAGGACCAAGTGATGAAGTCGAAGGACATTACCTGGGAAAATGTGCTTTGGCCTAAATCTGCTACAAGAGCTCTTTGAACTTGCCCAGAACTCACCCAATTCCTGAAACTTTCATTTGCTTTTTGTGTTTGCTGGACAGAACCCAAGAGGAAGATATTAAGTGGGGTTAAAGAAAGTCATCTGAGCTGAGTGATGGGACAGTGACGCCTAGCTCAGAAAGGTGCCTGCTTTTCGGGGTGGTGTGCTCAATATCAGGCAAGAACCTTCTAGGCCATCTTTCTCGGGGAGGCCAGCAGATCACAGAAGGCAATACCCAGTCTGCTAGGAGACAAGCTGTTTCCTAATCAAGTTTTCTTCTACTTGGGACGACGGAAACATTTTCAAAGGTATTATTCTCGGCAGGTTTCCAGTAATTCAACATTTCCAGACTTATCCAAATGGCTTCTGAAATATTTTCAGTTTGTTGAGAGCAGCTTTCAGGATGAGGTAATTAAAAGAAACCTATCAATTTGAGATTTTTTTTTTTCCACGAGTAAATAATGTTGACATACTGTTCAAATAAACCCACAATTTACTGCAATCTGTTTTTAGACAAACCCTCCACTTTAACCTCCAAATGGGAAAAACGAAGAGACTTTCCTCTTCTCATTTAATCAAGAACATATGTTCAAAGATAATACCGGAGGCTTATTCTGGGAAGCGTTCTGCTCTTCCTCTGACAGCGACGCAGTGAGCTCACGAGGCAGCCTCTACACATAATGAAAGCAAACGCCGCCATAAATCTCCTGCCTGGCGGAGGTCACTTCAGAAAAATCGCCCGCTGCTCAAATAAGCGCCGGCTATGCTGAGGCACACCGAGAGGGAGAAAAGCCAACTGTGACAAACACCAGCAGGTATGCACCGAACCGAGACCAACCCAGGCCGCTGGGAGAGAAGGAGCAGTGATGAAGCAGGTGTGCGTGTGTGCCTGTGTTTACACTAGACCTCTCTGGCCCCCGCATGTTCTGGCTGAAAGAGAACCAGCAAGTTCACCGGAGACTCGCTGCATTCCCCCTTAGGAGAAGTGCTTGGGCGGCACCAATTTTCATTAAACCTAAAAGTACACACAGTGGCAGGAGGCCAAAGCAGCCCTCAAAGTGAGGCTTTTAAAAACATCTGTTAGGGGCTTTGAGATGAGAGAGAGAGAGAGAGAGAGAGAGAGAGAGAGAGAGAGAGAGAGAGGGGGGGAGGGGGGGAGAGAGAAAAGGGGAAAAGAGAGAGAGAGAGAGAAGGGGGAAGGGGGGAGAGAGAAAAGGGGAAAAGAGAGACAGAGAGATAGAGAAGTGGGAGAGAGAGAGGAAGGGGGAAGGGAGAGAGAGGAGTCAGGAGAGAGAGAGGGAGGGAGATAATATGTATTCAGAATCCAGTGCCTTTTCATTTCCAGACTGTGAGTCATGAAAAAGACTACGTAAATCCAGGTCACCAGAATACGCTGACCCCGGCCTGGGTTTACTAATACCTGAAGTGCATTTCATGGGAATTAGGTTTAAATATCAACTTGATCATGAAGCTTGAAAGGCTTTTCTCCCACCTCAGGATGCTAGGAGTCCTCTGGAACCTGGGATGGAGTTTTCTGACAGCAAAGGTTTACTGTAGCGAAAGAAATTATGGAGATTTCCCCGCTAGGCGTAAGGATGTGATCACTATAGGTACCTGTGGGCCCAAGCAGGTCACCCACCAACATCCCTTTAAACACCAAATTATGGACTATCAGGCCACTGCTTCGAGGCTTCCACAAATGTGAAACCTTGACAAATTTCCAAATAAAAGCCATAAAACCAATCATTTTTTAAACCTGCATGAGTGACACCAGAAAAATTAAAGCAGTGTGGCAGGTCACTGTGAAATAAAGCTGCCATAAAGAAGCTTATGATGCTGTCAAGGAAAAGGCAATTAGAATGTTACTTTCTCTCAGGTCTAAGATTGGTTCCTGTTCTTCTTCCAGCCCCCTGCCTTTCACCTCCCTGCTGCAAAATGGATCAGTCTATAATAAGTAGTAGTTATATATCATAAGGCAGCAATTCCTTTTAGTTGTTCCACTACAAAAAAGCATCCAGATTTAGAACTTGACAGAAACCAGCATCGCCTGCCCCCAAGAGCCAGCAAAAAGTCTGTGTGTGTCATTCAGCCAGCATGGAGTCTGGGTGTTTTAAAAGCTTTAATTTGAAGGGGATAAAAAACCTGGGCGTTAAGCAATTTGGCTGTGGATATTTAATGCATCAGCCATGCTACAGAATTGGAGCCCCCTATTTAAAATGAGAAATTGAAAACTTACCCGCTCAGTAGGCAAGGTGTAAGTAAATGTAGGATGGTAAGCAGAAAGCAGCTGAGAATCTGCAGAAACACCATTAGAAGAGCTAATGACATGTTCAGAAATGGCCTTAAATAAATGCAATGGTGTCTTCTGCAGGTTTGAAAACTAGGTCTGGCTTTCAATTAGCAGGACGATGTGTCCCAGTGTTTAGGTAAAGCACTGTGCAAAAGCACTGGCCTTGGGGTTGAGATTTGCCCCAAGGCACACAGCTTCCCAAGGGGAGCACCGAGATTGGAACCCGGTCTCCTGATCTCTGATTTCTACTCTAGCACACTTATGGTAGGCAGAATAAGGCACCCCAAAGATACCTACACCCTAATCCCCAGAACGTGTAGATATGGCACCCTACATGGCAGAAGAGACTTTGTAGATATGGTGGGGTTAAGGGTTTTGAGATGGGGAGATTAGCCTGGATTATCCGGATGGCCCAATGTAACCACGACAGGCCATATAAGTGAAAAGGGAGCAGGAGTGAGGGCCGGAGTCAGACAGCGACCGGAAGATGCTGTGAAGATGGAGGAAGGGGCCACAGGCTAAGGAATGCAGGTGGTCTCGAAAAGCTAGAAGAGGCAAGAAAATAGATTCTTTCCTGGAGCCTCGAGAAGGAACGCAATCCTGACACCTTGATTTTACCCAGTGAGACCCCGTGACTCTTCTAATCTCAGGAAAAATCTGTGTCATTTTAAGCCGCTAAGGTTGTAACAATTTGTTATAGCAGCAATAGGAAGCCAACACAGTGCTCTAGGTGGGCGATGCAGGTCCCCTTCATTGTGATCCAATCAAAGTCAAGTTGTTTTCTCAGTGGTGGTCACAACCTTCTCATTTGGTCTTTTTTTTCCCCCCCTAAGTTTTATAAAACCTTATTTGAGCTAAAAAGATGATGCACCTGGAAGCAAGATCTCTACAGAGTGCGATAAGCGCTTCCCTCTTGTTTAGCCTTTAGCGCCTTCTACTCTCCCCTCTCAGCCTCGTTCTCTCTGCCTCCCTCTCTGGTCCCTCCTCTGTGTCCTCTTCCCCATGTAAGCTGTGCTGTCAACTGATGCACGGTGAGAAATTCACTGGTAGCAATTTTTAAATATTATGGTTTGCCCATTATTACCAATATATTATAATTCTCTACTTGGATGTGTTTCATCCTCTTACTCCCCGCTGGCCTTGTAAAGCCTTCAAGACTCAAAAATAAATAAATAAATAAAAATAATAATAATAATCTCTAAGGGTGGAATCTGGGTTCCTAGTTTGAATGAGTCTTTTTTAAGGTGTCCCAAGTGACACTACAGACATGGGTTTTTGAGTCAGAGAGGCCTTGATCTGACTCCCTGATTCACCATTTGTTAGTGATGTGACCTCGGAAAAAGTATTTATTAAGCTTCTCTTTCTTTATTCTTAAAATGGAGACCATAACAATGATCTTGCTCCATAGTAAGAAATTAATGAGATTTTATATTTAACATGTTTAGCACAAAGTGTGACCCATGCAAGTACTCCGTATGCAGTGGCGGCTGTGGAGGTAATAAAGGTACTTGGTACAGTGGCACCCGTAGCTCCCAATTCCAAGGCAGTGTCAGCCCATTCAAATCCTGTGGGACTAGAAGTTTCAGATTCTGAGTACTGTACAGAGACACGCACCCTATGTGTAAGAGCAGCAAGTATTTAAACACTGCCAACTGTGTACCTTCTTCTTGGATACTGGGGATTATCAGGAACAAACAAGTCCTAAGAGATAATATACAGCTCTGTCCAAAAGAAGCTCATGGTTTAGCAGGGAGCAGCTATAAAGATATTATTACTGGCATTTATCCTTCTATACTGAAGACTATGGACAACAAAGGGTGGTAAGAAGACCCAAGAGAACAAATCTTCCTAAGGGAATCGAGAATGAAGTCACAGAAGAGACGACTTTTGAGCTGGATCCTGAAGGATGAGTAGAAGTCTGCCAAGCAGAAAATAGGAGAAGGAATACACCAGACAGAGGAAAATGTGTATGAAAAAGGAAGCGAAAGAATATCACCAGGGAACATCTCCTAAACATACCTATACCGTTAAAACCATCGGAACAAATTAAAGCCAGTTCAACAAATTAAATTCATGACCACTTGCTGTGTTTTATCAATCACCCAGCTTTTTCCAGATCTGCTGCAAAGTAGTTTCGGGATCGCACTAAACAATTCATTCTTCCTTGACTAAAAATGATGCCTTCAAAATTCACTGATGGCCGCAGTGCAATCAATACCAATCAGGTAAGATGCACTGGCCCTGAGATAGCACAGCATCCAGAATCCTGATGTATGAATTTATACTTAATCAATACTGCCTTATATAAGTGGAGGATTTTTTTTCACATTCCAAAGCATTTTAGTAAGATTCTGTGAAAAATCAATAACTTATTAAATGCCAGTTACCTCATTAAAACAAACTATTAATCACTTTTGTTGCTATTATATGGGACCACCGAGCTGACTCTATATCCTCAGCAGTGGTGTGTATGCTCACAGGCTTACTCCACTCATTAGAGTCAGCGAGGCGCAGAAGGAACTCACACTGCAGCGAGACAGGGCTACTACAGGAAATGGATTCTCAATGCATTACTGAAGGAAAAAAAAAAAACAGCATTTGAAAAATTGGAAAAGCTACCACTTTAGCTGCAAGGGGTGAAAATTCATCACTAGAAGCAGGACAGACTTTCTGTTAATAAAATAACAATAATCATTTGAAATATTTCCAGCATCTAAAATATTTTGACTATCACCCTTGGGACACTAAGAAATAGAGTTGCATTTATTTCCAGTTTGAAGATGGTCCCTTTTTGGCCACATGAGAGTACACATTAATGCACGTGTTTTGTGAAATGCAAAATATTATCCACTGGGCCACAGTGTTAAGTTCATTCCTCAGCAGAGGAAGATGCCTGGTCCTATTTTATTGAATTGTTAGGGAGCTTATTTCCCCAGGGATGGTTTACTTTTTTAATCTTTTTGAATATAGAAGGATAAATTTCAAGTTGCCTTTTCCATGGCCATTCTGCCATCATTTACTTAGGAACAGAGAGAAAAGTCTGAGCTACATGTTGATAAATTTGTGAATAAGTTACTCTTGTTACTAGTGGAAAAGTCCCCTCACTTAAAAAGTAGGGGCATTGTTATGGGAGCTAAACTTGAGGAATGCAGACTCGCATAATAAAACTGGAGTCCTCAGTATTTTGGGGTTTACCGCAGAAGTACCTCCTCAGAGGCAACATTTTCAGGGGTGATTCCTCTGTGCAGCTAATGCCTAAAAATCTATAAATATCTCCTGCGGGGCTTTTGATGTTCACACCTTGGTGGACTCATTGACAGAGACTTTACAGCCGACTGCATTGCTGAGATGGCCACGTCTCTCTCCCCCAAGACTTTGCTGATAAAGGGCTTTTGAAAAGATGTTATTGTAGCAATATTAAACTCCCGTCCATGACCACTGGACTTTAGTACCTCATTAGTATGAGCTGTAATGAAGTCGGTCTAAGAGGGGATTGTGTGGTCTTAAACTGAGTTGATGCTGATTGTTACTAACAGTGGAGCAGCCTACTTTCTTTAAACCCCTGAATCTGAGGGTTGTCTTCCTCGGCTTCCCTCCTTACAAGGATGGCCACGAAGATGTTGGGCTCTCACTTCTTTTTTTCTCCATTTGCTGCTTCTAGAAACCTTCTCACTTACACACAGTTTCCAGCTGAACAGTAAGTCATCTATCATCACATGAGGTGAAAATGGCACAGAACAGCATGTGCTAAAGCAGAACCGACATGTTAATTTTGTTTTCACGAAATGTTAAATTGACAAGGTATCCTCGCCACAGTAATGGCATTTGGAGGGCAGGGGGCTGATATTTTCCTGAACCCAAGGGCAGGAGGTCAGCTGGGCAGCAAGAAGATACTGGCATCTGGGCCTGCGATGTCATCCAGACTATCTCCCTACGTGTCACATCACAGTTTCTCTTTGCACATCTGCTCAGCCTCCTCTTTCTTCTCTGCTCACCAGCCTTCTCTGCCTGATCCCCATCCTGTAGAGCAGAATTCATGACTGCCCAGGTCTCCTGAGGATCGAGTACGGCCCAACCACACCACTCTCAGCCCAATTTCAACTTGCAATTCCCAAATTCCCAATTGTCAGGGTTGCAATTTTGATTTTCCAGCTTGGGTCAGCTGTCCTATCACTGTGGCTGGAGGTCAGGAGAATGTACAACCAAAGGTCCTGGCAGCCCTTTTCTCTGAACTAGGTGACTCAGTTAAGAGGGTTATCACGACACTCCAAAATGGGTCTATTATATGCGCCTGTCCTTAAGAACACACTACTTTAAAAAAATCATTATGATGCATTTTTTTTATTTCTTTAGCAAATATTTAATGAACTTTATAAATTGTCAGACACTGTGCTTGCTCTGAGGATTTAGACAGATGAGATCCATCCTTCTCGTGGGAGAGATAAACAAAAGAATGATAAGCTTGCAAATAAAATAATAGATTGGAATATTTGCTACATATAAAAATCTGAAAGGGTGATGTGACAGGATATTTGAGAGGTACATGTGGGGGTGTGCTCACTTGAAGCCTCTTTGAAGAGATAACGTTAACTACCTAAGGAAGGAGGTGACCCCAGCAGAGGGAACACAGGTGCAAAGTCGGCCCCGAGGTGGGAAAGGATGGAGAGAGAAGGAAGGGATGCAAAATGAGATCAGAGAAGTGGATGAGACCCAGCCTACACGGGGCCTTGCGTGCTGTGTTAAGGAATTGGGATTGTATTCTAAATGCAGTAGGAAAGACATAATCTGACCTGTGCTTTTACAAGCTGACTTGAGGGTGGGATTTTAGGCAAGCAGGAGTGGAAGCAGGAAAGTCGGTTAGGAATCTGCTGTGGTGGTTCAAGAGAAAGGAGCAGATGAACCTCTGGACCAAGGGAGGTAGCAGTTACTGTGGAGGACAGAGAGCCCAGACTCTAGATGCGTTTTTA
The DNA here is from genome assembly GCF_000325575.1 of Pteropus alecto. Lineage (NCBI taxonomy): Eukaryota > Metazoa > Chordata > Mammalia > Chiroptera > Pteropodidae > Pteropus > Pteropus alecto. Next base: position 7,776,245 of record NW_006440645.1, on the reverse strand, counting down.
AGTTAGGACACCCACGACCCACTGAAGAGTAGAATTTGAGGGGAAAAGGGGAGAGGAACTGCAGGTGACTCCTAGCGTAGGTGTGAGTAGCTGGGTGGAGGGTGAGCCATTTTCTGGAATGCGGCAGGTGGGAGTGACTGACCAAGTCTTTATCACGAAAGCCAGAGTAAGAACTCTGCAACCTCATATACCGGGGTCCTGGGTCCCGATCTGGTGAGAAACTCTCGCTGCCTCTCTGTAGCTCAGGGGCTTGTATCCTTTTAGGGCACCGCTGCGATCAGTCGTCCCAAGCACCGCCCTCTCAAAACCCACCTGTATCCCCAAGCCTCTCTTCCTCCATGAGGTCCTTGAAGGAAGAAAGGCTTGGGGTTGAATCAGAATTAGGAGGCAGTGAATTCATCCAAATATCATTTCCCCCACTTCTAGCTTTACATATTGTTAGGACACATTGCTCCAAGTGCCTTATCAGCTTCCTCACCTATAATAAGGGCAGGGAAGAGATACTTCATAGTTTTCATCTTTAATACTAAACAAAACCATATATGTAAAGCACTTAGTGCAATGCCTAAATTATGTTAGGTGTTTAATACACACTGGATGTCATTATTCTTAATGTTTCTTTATCTTATTCATTTTCAAAGTAAATTTATTACCGCTACCAATTTGCTGCTTATACAGAGAACCTGGAAATAAGTTTTGTTTGTGTCTAGCCCTATAATATAATTTTGTAGCAATATAATTATTCAGGCAAAAAAATTCTACCATCAGGAAAACAGATATTTGACTACATTTGCCCAAACTGATAATTAAGATGGATTAAGATAGAGGATCTTTTTCTGATTTGTGAAATGATTTGTATGAAAAGTCTTACAAGATATAAAATTCAGCTGTATTTAGTTACACATTTAATTAATTCTTTATTGAGAAGAATAAAGTGGTATGAAATGAGAACTATTCCAGAAATTCAAGACATACGGTCATTGTCTAATGGAGATCAATATAATGGGAGTTTACTTGCATATCCTGCCAAATAATAGCTACTTTTGCATGTAGACATCACTTAGAGGTTGAAGACAACAAAAGAATGTCTCACTGAGGAACACTGTGGTATCTTTCTCCCTATAAATTTCCAAGTGTGGAGAAGACAGATTATGTTCACTAAATACAACTTAATAATAACTCTTTGAAAGGTCAGAATTAGTGCTATCTAGCATGATTCCTTTTATTTCCACATCCTCCAGCAATGTACCCTCTCTTGGAAGCCATCTCACCAAACAGGACGATCATAAATTCTCAGGGTTAGGAGGTACCTTAAAGGTCAATGATCTAACTCTCCACCTGGGTACAAAATAAATGACGACAAGAAATGTTGCCTGATTTTCCAGCTCTGTCCAAGAACCGTGACTGCTATTCTCATCATCCCACATTCAGCTGTCCTCGCAGGAAAAACTAGCAATCCTGCTCCATTGACGGGCACAGCTTCCCCATGTTTACAAAACCAAGGCCATCAAATTCCCATGGCAGGCTTTCTCTTAGTCTTATGGCATTTTAATTTGGAGGAAGTTCCCATAAGCTATAAATATCTGATAAATCTTATGTGTCAAAGAAGTATGGTGTGGCAGGCAGGATAATGGTCCCCTAGAGATGTCCATGTATGTCCTAATCCCCCAAACCTGTGAATACTGTACATGTTAACGGGCAAATAAGGTTACTAATGAGTAAACCTGGAGATGGGCAGATTTTTCCATCCTGGATTAATCACAAGGATGCTTATAAGTGAGGACATGAGGGTCAAAGTCAGAGAGAGACTGGAGGAAGGTATCCTACTAGCTTTGAGGATGCAGGATAGGGACACAAGCTAAGGAATGTGGGTGCTTCTGGAAGCTGGAAAAAAGGTTAGGAAATGGATTCTCCCTACAGCCTCCAAAAAGGAGTACAGCTCTGCCAGCATATCAATGCAACCCCAGTGAGACTCATAGCAGAAGTCTGACCTCCAAAACTATAAGAGAAAAAATGGTGGTGTTTTAAGCCACCAAGTTTGTGGTAATTTGTTAGAGCACTAATAGAAAACTCATAAACATTAGCGGGCAACAAGAGACATCACTTCCTCCCAAGGCCCCTTGAAACCTCCCAGGAGCACACAGCCCCTATGCAGAGGAGCCTGCTGTTTTGACCCCTGAAAGCCAGCCACTACTCCACAACTAGTGAAGGCTAATCAGGTATTTGTTTGCAAACTAGTCTGGAGAGAGTGAAAGAGGGGGAAGGTTAAAGGGCATTATATAACAGGCCAGGTGTGAGGAGCACCTGACTATCAGCGTTATCCCAACAGCATCACCATCAGGCCCTAGCCACGCTGGCCTTCCTTCCGTTCCCAGAACTCAACGAGCTCATCCAGAGCATGGGCCCTTCTGCCTGGAAAGCTTCTTTCCCCTAATAGTGCACAGACTTTCAGACCTCACCTTAACTGGCACCCCCAAGACACTCAGGCAGCATTCTATCGCTAGCTTTAACTCCCCTCTTAGTACTTACTACAATCTGATTATTTTCTTGTTTACATATTTATTTATTAACTATTTTCCCCAGACAGAATAGTCCATGAGAGCAAGGACTCTGTCTGATTTCTTCACACTTACATTCTCAGGGCTAGATCCTGGCACAGAGGAGGTGCTCAATAAATACCTGAGAAAATGGCAGCTGGGCGGTCTTAATTACCCACTGGACATAGATGAAAACAAAAGATGAGTCGCATGTGGCTCTGAAGTTTTTAGCCGTAAGTGACAGAGAGATGGTGGTGTCATGGACAGAGATGGAGGAATAGAAGGGAACAGTAAATTTGGGGCCTAAAGTCAAGGCCGAGTTTGGTACCTGATGTGTTGGGCATGGAGTAGGAGGAACACAAACAGTTGTAGCTCGGCAGCTGAACTCTCAGGAATTCCAAAGTTCCACTCGGTGTCTCACCAGCATCTTCCGAAACTTGCTCCCACCTCTCCTCCGCCACCTCATTTGGTGACACCACCATCTGGAAAGCTCAGACCTCCGGGACTCCTTTCTCTCACTGGTTCCAGCATCCGACTGGGCCAATTTCCAAACCGCTACACTTAAATAAGAGGCTTCTTTTTTCTTTTACAAAAAGACAGATAGCCTACATTTGCTGCTCTTTTTTTTGACCATATCAGATGCTATCTTGTGGTTGTTTCAGGGAACAAAAGCAACACTTATTCGATTTAATCCCTTCAAAGTAAACTTAACATTTTAACAAGTGAGAAGATAACTACTTTTCAAAAGCAACTCCTACTGAAGAGAAATTTAAAAATGTTCCCATCATTTTGTGATTTTATGGCCCAAAATGACATGCAGGGGTCACGCGTACAAACATTTGTATAAGAACACTTTAAAGATTTGGGATACAGAATTTATTAACCTATTT
>NW_006440645.1:7764581-7772784 GCF_000325575.1 Pteropus alecto | reverse complement strand
GTTCAGCAGATATTGAATCTATTACACTATGAAATGTATGCACCCCTTCCAACAGCTTACAAGAACAACTGCACCAGGGGTAAAGAAAACAAACTGACTTGAACTTCGGCAAAAACGTTCGCATAATTACCACACTGAACTGGAACTGAGTCTCGTGATTTAAGAAGTGTACTTCTATTTGGAGCAACATTGCAGAATGAGGCCTTTCCCATCCATAGCAGACATTAAAACCAAAAACTGAAATAAACTTAGAGTAAGACCTAGAAATGATAGTATAACAAGTAGAAACCAAGATTTTAAAAAATTATGAGACACATTCAGTCATGAGGTTTTGTTTATTAAAAGTAAATAAAATCAAACTTATTCTAAATATTTTAATCTCATTTTTATCTTATCTTATCCTTTTACAATTTCCACTTTGGAGTGTTTTTAAACGGGTAGCAATAAACATATGTAATTTGTTTGAAAAACAACTACATTGCAAGCGTGTGGCTGAGATTTCCTTACCCACAGGAACCCAATCACTGCTCTGTGGAGCCAGAGGACTTGCCATAAAATGCACGTGGGCCCACAGCACGGCAACTCTTGCCCTGCTTCCAGTTCTACAGCCGAGGTCCTCTCATCACCAAGAGGGTGATACACACTCAAGGAGGTGAACCGTACCCTGGGTACACACCCAGATGGATGAAACCCCAAATCTTGGTAAGGAGTTACATAAAGTACAGAAACAATGTGTTAATACCATGCCGCAAGGTTGCTGCCTGGATGAGGTGAGCAGGGAGTTATTCACAAGTCCTGGCTTGTAGCCCTAGCTCCATCCCTCTCTCTCTCTCTCTCTCTCTCTCCCTCTCAAGAAAGCATATGGAATGCCAGTGGGGGAGAGTCACCACTTTACAGGGATAACCTTGAATTTGCTCTAATTTAAGTTTTTTAAGGAATAAAGCCATCACAAACTGAATACTTTATTAGTAACACATTACTTGGCTGCACCCTGGTGAGTAAAAAAGCCTCTGACTTACAGAACCAGCAGCATTCTTGACCCTACCTTCCTCTCAGGTCTCACCTTCTACCAACCTCGTCTCACGCTTGACACTCCGCTGCCTGCACAAACTATGCTATTTCTCACTTTGTTCATTCAGTCTCCTTTACCCAAAATGTCTTCCACTCCGCACCCCCATCTGGCTAACTTCTACTCTTCCATTAAGACTAAGCTCAAACCACCCCTTCCAGGAAGTCTTCTCGGAACCACTACAGGCTACCTTTGCTGGCCCTCCGTTACACTCCGCTTATACTCTTGCACAGAACTACCACTGCATTGCAGTGACCTCTCTAAGGACTGCGTGTCCCCACCAGATTGCAGGCCAAGGATGGGATTTTACTGGTAGGCACAGTGCCTGTCTTGTAGCAGGCATTCCATAGATGTTTGCTGAATAAGCGAGGGAGTGAGTAAATGAGTGAATCAGAGAGCATTGTAAGACACTAGATATTTAGGACTGACAGAATCAAAGGTTAACTTAATGGCAAACATCTACATTTAATTACTGACCCTTCAATGCCTGAGAATATGACTTCATTAAAAAACTGCCAAAGAATGAGAAATTACAAGGGAAGTAGAATTCGAGAAGGGAGGATTGTCGGTGAAAAGATATAGAGGAAGAAAGGAATGTAGATAGGGTCCCTTATGTCACCCTCCCAAACAAGGCCACTTCTCCCCCTTTGCAGGTATCACCACAGAGATCGAGGCAGCTTGTGGCTGTAGAGCTGGGGACTCTGGATTGTCAGACATTAACTCTTTAGCTGCTGTGTTGTCCAGAGGTCTGAGGGATCCCAGAGGAGCCAGGAGGTATGGACGGTGGAGGGGGGCTCTCATGGAACCCCGACTGTGTCTTTTTTTCCAACAGGTATGACACAATTTCCATTTTTTAATAACTGGCACAGCCTCACTGGTGAATATTAACTTAATATCAGCCTGCCTATAGGTAAATCAGGTTATACTGCCTATACCTCTGAATCTCCATGAGAATAATGGCTCTTTAAAAGCTGACGGTTTTTTATTATTTAAGAAGCCTTTCCCTCTTGACATTTGAGAACCCTTTCTCAGAACTTGGGTGGATAGAGAGCAAGCTATGAGTGATTTTCATTTTACTGTTTTTGTTCCCCTTAAAAACTTGCCCATAACTGTGTCAGCACCTCTGTTCTTCCCCTTGGTGATGAAATGAAAGCTGATGCAGGCCTTACTGTGTGGGGGACTTTTAGTGACCACAGCAATACCTTTACAGTTATCTGCAGTCTAAGGTTCCTCCGTGTAATTGGAAGAGATTTTGCTTCAGTCCTTAACCTAATTTTTACACAGCCTCCACCAAATGCCTCAGACCCAGACGCATTCTATCACTCTTGGCTAAATAAATGAAATGGGCTTTCATCAGAAACGATCGGTCCTCCTCCCAAAGACAGTTTCTATGGTTCCAGCGCTAGACGGGGTTTTTCCTTCCCACCTAATGGATTTATTTCTCACTTGATTGTCCTTTCCACATTGAGTATAAGCTGCAGCTCTTTCCCACACAGAACTCACTCAGTGTTTTCATTTTCCAGGATTGATTCACTCTCAGAAGGTAAAAGGTAGGGGGCTCTGAAACCACCTCTGAAATGACCTAAAATAGCTGCAGTGTACAAAGCAGCTGATTAAATTATTTGGAAGAGCTGATGAATGCTTTAAAAAATTCTGCACTGGATGTCATTACTAACATTTCTCAAAGTGCACTTTGAGGCCACCTGCATGCCAACCACCCATGTTGCTTGTTTAAACATGCAAAGTCTCAGGTCCCATCAAAGGACTTAAAAACAAACAAAAACCTTTTAATAAAGTATAACGTACATACAGAAAAGTACACATACTATAAATGGACACCTGGCTGAAGTCTCACAACAAAACTCATCTGTGAAACCAGCACTCAGATCGACACCCAAAACATTATCAACGTCCCGGAGGCCCCGCCTACTTCCTTCCAGTCATTACCTGTCCCCCACCCCACTGTTATCTTAACTTCTAATGCCAGAGATCAGTTTCATCTGGGTTCTTTTTTTTTTTTTTTTTTTGTACTGCCTATAAATGAAATCATACAATATGCATTCTTTTGTGTCTGGCTCAATTTCACCAGTTATATTTGTGAGATTCATCCATATTGCTGCATGTGGTTGTGGATTGTTTATTCTCTTTGGCTGAATGGTATTCCATTGTGTGATGACACCAAAGTGCATTTATCCATTCAGGTAAAATCTAAATTATAACGAAATACATCTTCATAACCACCAGGATGGCTAAACTTAAAATAGAAAATACTAAGTGCTGGTGAGGATGCGCAACAATGGAAGCTCTTACACACTGACGTCAGGACCAGTACAACCACTTTGGAACACTTTTTGACAGTGTCAAACTAATGCTGAATATGTGGTAGTTGATGATGCAGAAATTCCACTCCCAGACGGTGCCCAACAGAAACACACACACGTGTGTACCACAAAGACACAAACTAGAATGTTCACAGTTGCTCCTAACAGTCAAAAACTTGGTGCTATCTAAAAGTCCATCAACAATTGAGCCTCATATGCATTTTTAACAAGTTCACCATTTGATTCTTATGCACAAATTTGAGAATCTTTGCATTCAATATTCTGAAGATTTACTTTAAGAATAAGCGTAGAAATCTCAGCAACTATCGAAATCCTTAAGGTCAATATGTTTGAATTTGTCAGAGAAAAACGATGGTTTCATTAAACTTACCACAGGGCTTCATGTAGGAGTTTATACTTGAGCACCATATACATTTCCCCACTACTCTGAAAGCCGAGCGCTACAGAAAAGAGTGTTTCACAAAACGTGTTAAAATTTTAATTGTGTTCTCACAGCCATGGACCCAGGGCAGCTGCTGCTATTCCTCAATCACACTCTCACTGTTGTGAATGAATATTTCATATACTGCTGTTTTTCCATGAAGTTCCCTTTGATTAAATAAAAACTAGGATTTGTAAGCTCTAGAAATAACTGGAGAAAAAAAAAACAAAACAAAACCTCGGTTCTTAGAAACTCTGACAAGGAGCAATTGAGCAGGACCCAACTCTGAAATCCAGCGTGAGAGTTTATTGTGTGCTGGTGCAACTGACATTTGGAATAAACTACCTACTTAAGGGACTACCCTTAAGATGAGTGACCTTAAATAACACACAGGTAACTCAATTCTCACTCCTAAGGAGGCGTGAAAGCACACAGGAAGCAAACCATAGCCATCCCTGTTCCTCATAGTTTCTACAGACCAAAAACAGTCTAAATGAGCCCCAAACACGAACTCTCTGGAATCACTGAATGCTTAGAACTGAAAGAGACCCTAAAGGACATCTATGGAAAAGAAAGAGGGCTCATATATGGATATAATCAAGTAACCAAAATTATACATGGCTGTGATTTGAAAATAATTCTCTATAGCCAAATTCTTAGGTGCTCAATAAAGTGACTAAATTTAGGCTGTATGTGAGATATCTATCTCAGCGGCTATAAAAAAAAGCACAAGAAACTGAAGGAAAAGTTAGCATCTCTAGGTGTTAAGTCACGAATCTGCCCTTCTTCTAAAATGAGAGCCATTGTTGATATTGTTCCTTTTGTTACATTTATAATGGACTATTCAGAGGTGGTCTACGAAATTACAAGGTAAAACAGTACTTGTGGGCACCGATATCTCAAACCAGAGGCTCAGAAGGGCACAGTGGTATTTAGGACAACCCTGCACTCGAGGGGAAGCGCATGTCAGACTCGGCAGGTGAGGTGACAGAATGATGGCCCTGGGCCTTGGGACACAAACGCTGCCTTCTATGTGCAAGTGCCTGTGACATGGCAAATGTGGAGGAAGAATTCTGTAACAGCAAGAAGTTTAAAAACTAAGCGGAGAGAGAGAGAACGAGAGAGAGAGAGAGAGAGAGAGAGAGAAAACACCCCTCCTCCTTTCATTATTAATCTACAGGGTCTCAAGAGAGATGACGAATACTTAAAATATCAAGAGGCTTGGCCATTTAAGAGAAGCGGCCCCTCTGGGAATACACATCTAATCCACCCAAAATTCCAGAACATCACTTCAGTCTGCCCTTAAGATCACCCTTCACTTGCCAGGCAGTGGCGTTACAGAGAGGAGGTGGGGGTGGGGGAGGTGACAGTAGTTGGCCTGTGCACATGAAAAGGGTGTGCTGGCAGGTCTGGGCTTTGGAGTGTCCTGTCTCTGCACCCCTGAGGACTCCACCACCCTGTCATTCATGCTTCCTAGAATGGCTGCCTCAAAGGGTATTGTCAAGTGAACCACTCTCTTTGTTCTGGTAGTTTTTGTAGAGAAAAGAAGTTGACTCTTTTTAGGATAATGAAATAATTCTAAATATGGTAAAAAAAAATTTTTTTTCAAGTTGGAAGCTAACCTGGCAGATAGCTGTTCTTTGAGACAAAGGCTTTATTCTCATAATTGAGTTAACTTGGACGGCACAGGAGTTTTCTAATTAAAAATGGTCTCTAACAGTGTTGCTAGTGAACTCACTGCAATTTCAGGTTTAAAATACAGCTTTGCCCACAGACAGCAAAGACAAACCTTGGGTAGCCAAGACCCTCCTTCTCTGGGCAGGAAGTAGATTCTGGCACACTTAGGTTATTCTGTGCCCTTGAGCTCCAATTAAGTCCACCTGTCCCTCTTAAACAGGGCTGATGTGCTGCCAGGAGGGCGAGGCCGCGCGGCAGTGCCAAGCAGACCTCGCCGCTCTACTGTTCGCGCCCCGTTCCTAAGGCTGTCCCGGCACTACCCTAGCCCCGGCTCCGCCTCAGCTTCCAGTCAAGGAACCCCCTAGATTTCTGATGAACGGGGGAAACTCACGAACTGTCTGGACTAACTCCCATCGAGGAGTTAGTATTTTTTTCATTAATTTGGCAAATATTTATTGGGCGCCTACGTGCTACTATGTGCGTTTCGTTCAGCTCCGCCTTCCAGAGACCCGAACAGAGCCTGCATTAACTGAAGCTAGACCAGTGTTTGGTGGGTGTGGTGCTGAGGATGGGAAGACCGGAGCCTGAAGCAGGAGGGGCCTGGGCTCAGCAACATGGGCCTGGCCCTTATGAGCGAGAAGTAACAGCAAGGTAGCTAGCTAGCTGCACTTGGTAGAATTTAATACCCACTGCCGGCCTTTAAAAAAAGAGATTATCAAGGTAAATCTCTGTTTAGTATTTTTTTCATTAATTTGGCAAATATTTATTGGGCGCCTACGTGCTACTAAGCACTGACTGTCTCAGTTCAAGACAAAAATCAACGTTCTTGTGAAGTTTACATTCTAATAGAGAGGACAGACAATAAACACACGGGTAAGTATTTCAGAGAGTTTTAAGTGCTAAGAAGACAATAAAATAATCATCAGAACTGACAGAGGGTGATGGAAGAGAAGCGCTGTCGCTTCTGCTAGGACCATACAAGAAGGCCGCTCCAAGACCAGACGCTGACGACGCTGCAGCCAGGGGGAGCTTCTGGGAGAACATTCCAAGTGGCAGAAGCAAAGGCCCAGGGGCCTGGGTGCACTGGGATGGTCAAGGGACTGAGTGTGCAGGAAGACGGGGGCTAGCGGGTGGCAGGAAGATGAAGATTGGGGTGTGAGTCCTTGTAGCCCTTGGTGAGGAGCTTACATTCTACTTTAAGTGAAAAGAAAGCATAAAATAAATTTAAGGATGGGAGTAAGCTGGTCTTTACTCGTTAAAAAGAACTCTCTGGCTGCTGTATGAAGAATGGCTCTGGGGTGGGGAGCGGAGAGACCAGTGAGGAGGCTGTCACAGTGGCTTGGCTGGGCTGTCGCAGTGGAGATGTTAAGTGGTCAGCTTTGGACATTGTCCAGCTGCGGGACCTGCTGGTGGATGGCAGGTGAGGTATAAAATAAAGTGAGAGATGAAGGGTGACTCCTAGAATTTTAACTAAGCAATTCAGTAAATGGTGGCGCTATTTACTGACACGGGGAGGTTGAGAGAGGGGCGGGTGCACAGGGCAGGTGCAGAACCAAGAGTCTCTTGTGGCCATGTTGAGTCTGAGGTTGACTGTTAGAAACCCAAGCAATAGTTTGACATACGGATCTAAAGATATGAGAGGAAATAGGGCTGGAGATAGTGACTCTGGAGTCATCAGTGTGTTCATGGTATGTAAAGCCCTGGGCCTGGATGTGGCCACCTAAGCAGAGTAGCTTCGCATCCACAGCATCTCCTGCAGAGATGACCAGCTCTGGGGTTAACAGAGAGCTCCCCAGCATCTTGGCATCTCACAGTCGGATTTCATTCAGACCCATCCTTGTTTCTCTTGTTGATGTAACGTGAACAAATTAAGGGAAATTAGAGGAATAAAATGTGTGATCAACATGAAACTTCAAGGATGACGAAAGTTCCTTTTTAAACTAGATAAGCTAGAGGGGAAAGCAGCAAAATATAAAATCAAAACACAAATAATCATTCTTCTCTAACTTGGTTTCAAGTGTATTTTCCTAGTAAAGCGAATGCCATGTGAAACGCTGGGGGTGGAGGTTGGAAAGAGCCTTTAAACATTCCTTTTCAATGACATCACTTATTCTAGCCAAGGAATCAAGGGATCTTAGACAGAAGGACTTAAAAGATAAGGACAAGGGCAAACCATGAACATTTAGGTAACATAAACACATAACCTTATTGTTTTTTACATTTTTAAAATATTTCATTCTGAAACCTATGATGCCTCATTCCAAATATATTTGATTTTCGTTTTAAATTGTAAGGTCTCATATTTACTGCAATAAGCTTCAAAGGCAGATCTGTAATTATGAGAAGAAAACTAAAGCTTAAAGTTCTAAAACAAATCAATCTAGTTTTCTGCTTTGCCACTGGGAAGCTGTGCAGACTGCACACTATGTTTCATAACGAAAACCCCCCAGAGCCCTGACACGAACCCTACGTCACATACATGAGCCTGCTTTGAAACGGTGAAATCCTGGAGAGAAGCCAACCTTCACGAAACAAGTTAAGGCATTTCCCATGATGCCAAAGATTCTAGTCAGAGTTTGTAGCATATGGGGTACCATTTTAACCCTCTTCTCCAGTTCCAATAGAGATCAAAAACAAAGAGAAAGTTGGGGAAAAAAGGAAAGAAGAGAGAATAGAGAGGGAAGGGAGGGAGGG
>NW_006440645.1:7746903-7764531 GCF_000325575.1 Pteropus alecto | reverse complement strand
GAAAGAGAAAGAGAGAGAGAAATTAATTTACTCTTAGAGGTCAAAGGCAAAGCTTAGCTTTTTTCTAGAATAGTTCAATTTTGATCCAAGGGCAAAGAAAGTATATGGTTCCATTCACTTTATGCCAGAAAAAAACAAAATAACAAAACATATTTTCCGATCCTTCACTCTAAAACTACTACAACGTGAAACTGGATCTAAAATCCTAAGTTTCACCCTGAATTGAGAATCAGTCTGTATAATCTGAGTACTCTTCGTCATGCCTTCCTTTTACTGAAAAGAAAAGGGAGGAGAGCAGTCTACTTGGTACAGCCTCACTACAATGCCCCACTATTGCTAAAAAGTCAACACGAGCATGCCCATTTTCTGTCCCTCTCAAATGGCTGCTTCTTTGAACTTCACCTTGTCCACTGCATCTAATACGTTACTAAGTTTTTATCAAGTATACTTTGAAATCTTCCAGCTCTTTTCTACTCTCCAAACATTATACTCATTATAACCAGAACTGTCTTATTAAAGAGCAAGCTATTCGTGCCTCTACAACTTTGCATGCACTCCCAGCTCTCTTATCACATTTATCTGTTTCATATGCCTATGTCCCCCATTTGCATCTTTCACCTTTATACCCTGGTCCAGCGTCACACCTAAAGGAAGAGGTCACAAGCAGAATGTGCTAAAAAGTCCTCCCAATTTAGGTCCTTTGGTAGGTTGATTGTATCAATGTCTCCAGTACTTGTCATGTAATTTGCCATGTAATTTGGCACACTCTGAGCAGTCTGCCCTACCTCTCTGACTCTGGGTTCACACATGTGACTTGCTTTAACCAATGGGATGTTAACAAACATAATTCAAACAGAGGCTTCTTCCATGGCTATGAGAACATGCTCATGTTGACCCGCTTGCTCGTCACGTAGCAGGGAAAGTTGCCATGGTCACTCAGTCAAGACTGTCATAGAGCAGCCTATCAATCCCCAGGCATGTGAATAAGCCTAACCTTAATCATCAGAGCTGCAGAGCCAACTCACAGCTGACTGCAGATTCATGAGCAAGTGTAGCCCAGAGCAGCCACATCCAACTCAGAGCAGATCCATGCGCTCAGTCAGGGGTCAGCCAACTATGGTTTATGGGCATAAAACTATCTGGGATGTTTTTGTACTCCCATGGGGAAAGAAAAGAAAATCATAGGCCCTCCAAATTTCATGGTTGAAGGAAATCAAAAGAATATTTCATTATACAAGTAATATTTCAAAACATGAAAACTATATGAAATTCAAATTTCAGTGTCCACAAATAAAGTTTTATTGGAACACAGGCAAGATCATTCATTTATATATTGTCTATGGCTGCTTTCGCACTACAATGGCAGAGTTAAGTAGCTGTAACAGGGATTGCATGGCCTGAAAAGTCTAAAATATTTACTGTTTGTCCCTTAAAAAAAAAATGCCAACCCCTGAACTAAATAAATGTTTATTGCTGTATACCCTTAGGGCTCAATGGTGTTTTGTTACACAGCATCACTGTAGCAAAAATTCACTGACACATCTTCTCATCTGAGAGCCAGTTCCTTCTTCTACTTCCCAGCAAAGTCCAGGTGGGAACAAAGTCAGGCCTCCCCTCTGCACCAGCATGGACGCGCCCTTCACACCAGGGCTCCAACAACGAACGCCAGTGCATCAAAGAATGTCACATTCCTCAGCGGTTCCCAGACCGGGGAGCAGGCAACATTAACCACTCTGTCACAATGACCAGTGAGGATCCAGAAGTTCTCTATTCTCCACAAAACCTATGAGCCAGGGAGTCCGTCCATTGCCCGCTGCACACCCAGTGGCCACCTTGCATAGGAGCAGAGGTAGAGAGAAAAAAATCTGGGAGATGAAAGGAAACTGAGTATTTACCTAGGTTATAACATTGAACTAAGTTTACCAAAATGGACTAAAACTTAATTCCCACCCTGGGTGGGATCCAGTGGTGAAAAGTTGGGAGGAACGTTATTTCGATTAATAAAGAAAAAGTTTGAAGTTACATTTTTTAGCATCTCTTGATGTTTTTACAAAACTGCTATGAGTTTTGGGGGAATGAATAGATGAATGAATGAATGAATGAATGAATGAATGGATGGATGGATGGGAAACTCCCCCACAGCATTCCTGTGCTCTCTTCCCACCACCGCTGGCATTTCTACCCAGAGGAATACAACCCCTTCCTCCTCTTGAACTGCCTTCCAATTTCAAGGAGCACAGCGACTTCTAGGTCCAGCTCTCCTCGTTCAGAAAGGCCTGCCACCCTCCCCCTTCTTCTGGCACTTGGCTCAGGGATCCAATAGGTGGTCTCAAAGCCTTAGATAAATTTACACAATACAGGCTGGCACCCCTCAAGTTAGAGGAACATGGACCTTTCAGTAGACTTTGGCCTTAAACCTGTACAGAATATCTTCTGAGATTATAATGAGGCAATGTTTTCCCCAAGAGGAGAAAGTCAGATTCCCACATCTGGAGTTTGACCTTTGTGCACGCTGTCATTTCACCCACCACAGGAAACCTTTCTGGCCTGGGCTGAAATGTGTAACTTCTCACCAGTGTGGCTGGTAGCAATTCCACCCAGCTGTGTGGAACGGGAAGTGACAGGGCAATTAATATTCTGTTAAAACTTCAGGGGGCTACACTAAAGCTGGCCAGATTTCAGGGCTGACTCATTGTGTTAACACCAAACATGGTATTGTCTGTTCACTTCTGCTGACTCACTTGTCAGCCCCAAGAAATGTGTCCTGGGCTGAGCTGCAAGGTCTCCCATCTGCCCTTCCAGGATGTCACTCTTCAGCACCAGCTTCTCTGTGGAGACACTTCTGTGATCAGCCATGGATGTGTTCACACGTGTGAAGGACTGTTTTATGGAGGGAGATGGCCAGCCTCTTCCCTGCATTGTTTTATATGAAAACAGCCTGGGCAGCAACACAGCTGACTTTAGAGAAGAACTATCCCATTTCCGAGCTGGAAGGGAGGCCTAGAGATCAAGTTAAAAGTACTTTCCTCAGAGGAGGTGGGAGGGTGTACAGCACAGTGCGTCAGAGCTTTGAGTCAGACATCCTGAATTCATGTCTCATCTCTGCCACTCACAGTGGAATTATAAGGAAGAGGCTAATGTAGCTATTAAGTAACTTTAAGCAAATCACTCAGACTCTCTGAGCTTCAATTTCCTTATCTGTGAAATGAGGAACAATTATAGTACCTACCTCATTTGGGCTATTGTGAGGATTAACAGAGATAAAGTATGAAAAGAATGCAGTGCTTGGCACAAAGTGCTCAATAAGTAGTAGCTGTTGTTAAGGCTGGTGAGGTGTCCGTAAAAACCTCTTTCCTGGAAATGGAACAGATCCCCACGTGCTTGCTACTCTATCGGTAACGGGCAGAGGACTATCACTGCAAACTGGTTACTGATAAGGGGAGGGCAGGGGAGGAACAGTTGCCCAGGAAAAGATGGGTCCTCAGTATTTTGAGGGGCTATGTCTTGGCCTCTCACCTTGGCCATGACCTACCTTTCCTTCCTGGTTTTAGGTCTGCTAAAGATGGCGATTCATTAAAAAAAAAAAAAAAAAAAAAGACCTCTCTGATTGTAAGTCTTTGAAGGCTCTGCTCAGATTTCCCTTTAAGGGCCTTGTTTAAGTGCACACACAAGACAGCACAGACTAGTTTAAAAAAAAAAAAGGCCTGGCCAGTAATGGCATACAGAAACCGATACTTACATGACACTGTTAAGTGCACTCTTTTTAAACCACTAATTCTTATTCCACAGAAAGTGGTCTTTATGTCAAAGTCTTTAAGAGGTCCAACAGCTTGTTTAACCAGAAAACCTCATGGTTAGTTAGCAGCTTTCAGGACTTGAATTCCCAGCGATAAACAAAAGAATTCCGAAGGCCACAATCCATAAACTCTCCATAGAAACATATGGAACTACTTAAGTAGGTTGGCTCAGGGCTGTTGTTTTGAAAACAAGTATCCTCAGCCAGAATCTCCACTGAGTACTATTTATTGAATGGTTGGAGAAGGGCAAGACCCCATGGGCCCTGTAGGGCTGCTCTCCAGCAACCTCAAACATTTTGCAGATAGTGCTGTAAGCCTTCCAATACCCAGGAAAGGGAATAAGAAGTCTGTACACTTGCACTCACTCCACGAAAGGCACCAAGGACACTCGCCGAGGAGCCTGCACTTCTTAAGTATCCTACGAATTTCTGATTGCAAGATCTCATGGCTCCAATGCTCTCACTTCTTACTCAGAACTTTTTTGATTACAGCCCCTATCAAGATTCAACTGGCCACTCTGTCCTTTGTACCTCAATGATAATCCATCTAAACTCCTCTTATACCATAGATGATTCCAAAGCCAGTCTCCCACTACTGACCTATAAGTTACTTAAGAACGACAATCTTCATCTGCTTCTCTTCCTCATTTCCAGGATTTGACGAAGCTGGTGCTTGACAATTCTTTTATTGTTGTATTATTCAAGTCAAATCTCGTTAATTGAAATCATAAATTACTGAATGAATGAATTAGGGCCTGGCCATCCTGACCTTCTGAGTCAGTGGTAGAACCAAGACTAGAATAGAAAGTGCTGATACTGTCATGAGCTACTTCGCAAAGAACTTCCAATAAGCCCATCGTGCCATTGCTCTGGCTCTCTGATGGCAGATTATGGGGCCACCAAGACGCAGATAAAGGATAGCTGTGGGATCCACTGATCACCATACTTCAAAACATGGACATGGCCAACCTTGCTGGCTTGTACTATTTGAGTAATTTTTCTTGGTCCCTGAACAACACAGATTATCTTTCTCTTTTTAAAACTAATAATAAGGGTTTTTCCTCATGATTATCGTATTACTCATGATTTTCTGTTTTAGCGAAATGCAGACTAAGATAAATCTCACCATAAATATCTAAAGTGCAGGATAAAATATAAATTTTAAAATCTTTTCTATTCCTAGCTAAGCTCTCAAGAAAGAAAGAGAAATCCCCAGGCACGAGCAACAAAGAGGTAATTGAAAACAGAACAAAGTTTCAAAGTGTCAGCTCATGATATAGCTGCATTATAGTGATGGAGGGCTTATTATTGATCTGTTCACCTAAGGGCTTGGAATTTCATGCTCATGTAGGACCAAAAGATGGGCACTGGGCCCATGTGAGCAAGGAACTGGAACTAGAACACTATGTAAAAGCTACAATCCTTAAAGGCCTATACCCTACGTGAAAGGAAAGTCTAGGTAAAAATCCATCCATTCGCATAGGTAGATTAAAAGGAAATTTAAAATGTAAATGGATAGGTTAAACAGTAATGAGGTACAGCAAGAGAATTCATAAAGAGGAAAACAGATTTGAGGAGACTGTCTAGAAGGTACAAAGACATAAAGATCTGGAAATGTGAATGATTAAGAGACATGAAAGATGGAATGAGGTGGTCCAACATATATTCGATTCCAAAAGTGGAAAATAGAGAAAATAGGACAGAGGCAATTTTTGAAATGATAATGGCTCAAATTTTTCCATAAATGATTAAAAGACTTGACTCCTGAAGCTCAAGAGTCATAATGAGTTCTGAGAATGATAAAATAAATTAAACCCAAAGCTAGCCATAACATAATAAAACTTCAGAAAGTCAAAGAACAGATTTCAAAGTACAGTATGAAAATAATCATGAACCTATAGTTCAATACCCAGCTAAACTCATTCAAAAGTGAAGGCAAAATAAATACATTAAAAAAAACAAAACAAGAAAGTTTACTGCTCACAAGACATAAGATGGAAAAAGGGTGATCAAGCAAATTAAATAATTAAGAATTTAAAACATTAGAGCAACACAATTAAGAAGCTCGATTTAATTCAGTGCTGCTAACAGACGTGCCAGATGCCTTGAATGCCAAGAATCGGTTACAGATATTGATCCCCTTGGCCCTCAGGGCAGCCTGGCAGGGCCTGCCTGGAGCCCCCAGGCTGTGAGAAGCCACATCCAAGGCTCTTTGGAGGGAGGCTGGAGCAATTTAACAAGCAGCTCCACAGTCCCTGGAGGAGCTTAGCACAATGAGCACTCACTGCTTTGTCACATGCAATTTGCAAGGCCAAGATGCTCTCCTACCTAGAGGTGTACTTCGGCAGGCACAAAAGGACAAACTCTTGCCCACTGGGTACGAGTGGCCACTAGAGCTCCAGGGGGAGTTGATATTCCAGGTGCCCAAGGCCGAAGGAATAAAACTGAAACTACTGCCACGGGATGGGGAGTTGGCGGGGTGGGACTCCTAGTAGGCGCTATTTCAGTTAGTGGATCCAAAAACCTGTCTTTATGTATACTGGATACTGTTTTATTCATTGCTGAGTAACAAGCAACCTCAAAATAGAATGGTTTAAAACAATAACCATTTCATCAGATCTCATTATTTTCTGGGTCAGAATATTGGGCAGCGCTTGCCTAGGCAGTTCTGCTCCATGAGATGAATTGGGGTTACTTGGTGGTATTCAGCTGGTAGCTGGACTAGGCTGCAGGGTTCAAAAGAGCTTTAGTCACACCTGTTACCTTGACAGGATGGCGGGACAGCTGTACTAAGCAGAGCCCCTACTTCTCCATACATTGTCAGGCCTTCTCTGTGCAGTCTCTCCAGGAAGGACATTGGATTTCTTACATGGCAGCTCAGACACGAGGAGGTCAAAGCAGAAGCTGCTAAATCCTTTTAAAACAACAGACTGTAAATAATATACCCTACTCAATTGGTCAAAGAAGCCACAGGCCAGCCCAGAATAAATGAAAGAGAAAACAGACCCCACCTCTCAATGGAAAGAGAGTCAATGAATTTGAAGCCATCTTTAATCTATCACTGATGCATTTGTCTGTTATGACTAATGTGCACGTGAGTGATCTCCAAGCTAGAGAGAAGTAACTGCTCTAACAATATATTTGCATAGGAAAACTCCACTAGAATTTTTAACCACTCACTATGTGAAATTTAGTTTGGATTTTAAATCTCTTTGCCCTAGGTAAAAGTGAGGGTTCAATCCCAGAAGCAGAACCACATGAAGACGAGACAGAAAGACAGACAGACAGACAGACAGACAGATTTCTTACAGGGATTTGACTTTTTGTGAATGTGAGAACTGGTTAAACAGTCTCTGTAAGGCTGCTATTTTTGTGTCTAATGGTGGTTTGAAACCTATCATAGGGTGGGCAAGATGGATGTAAATGAGGGAGCGCAAAGTCAAATTGGAATCCACCAGCATGAGCTGGAACCAAAAAGGATGGCCTGAAACCAGAGTCAGCTTTTGCTGTCTCCAACACTGATGTCCTGCAGGAGAAGCTGATGCCCTTTGTCACAGAGCTAACCACATTCCTGGCTCAGGAACTGGAGAAGCTGAAGGAAGATCTAAGAGAAGATGTAGTAGTTTCAGGCCCAGATGCTGTCCTAAGAAAATGAGATGAGCCAGCAGATAAAGTAACAGGTGTAAGCTAGAAAAAAAACACCTGTCTCAAGCTTTCCAGCATGCAAAACAAAATGACTTCGGCTTCACTTTCACCCTCCAAATCTCGTGTAAAAGTGCCTCTTGTAGGCAATCCTAACTGTAAATCCTCAGTGAAGGGACTTCTGGGAAATGTAGTCCACCTAGCCAAGTTGACACATTACAGAGTAAAATGCCGTAGTACAAGAAATTTCAACATTACGTCAATGAAATAAAGGAAGAGCTTTACATGCCTTTAAAATAATTTCAACTGGATTCTTTCTTAAATGTTTTAAATATTTTTTGTCATTTATTTGGGCAAAGTTATTCATTGTTTTGTTTTGTTTTTTACCGCCAAGAATTTGGAGAGATTAAAAGAGATCGTTATTAATAAGACTTGATCAGGAATGATATATAGATACTTCTAACATAAAACCTGATATAAAGAAATTATGTTTATGGAAGCAATCTCAAGTTTCTCATGTAAAAATGTGAAAACATTTTATCTAGGTTTATAAAAATTTAATAGGCAATGCCTTTTCTAATATTTTATATTTTTCTTATTATATAAAATAATGTGTAATAAATATTTTACTGAACTCTCTAAAATATTTTCAAATCAATTCCAGCTCATGCTACTGTGAGTACAAAAATTACAATTTTCTGTCTGTGCCACAGCATGAAAAAGATTGGAATCACTGATACAAACTGAGATATATACATCTCTGTACTTAACAAAAAAAATTCATATTCTGCTCATGTGCACATTGTACATTTGCAGAAACTGACCACATGTTAGGGCGCAATATATGGCAAAGCACTGATGGCATGCGTGCCAAGCTCTCTGACCACCGTGTAATTAAGTCATCCATCCATTATTCAAAGCAAAAAGAAAAAAGAACTTCACATATTTGGAGATTTTAAAATATGCTTTTTCTCTAGGCAAGATCTTAATCAACTTCTAGTTTCAACCTGCTATCTAGAAGAAAAAGTCTGAATACATTCGTGATAGGAAGTTTTTAAAAATGCCTTTAAGTAAATAATGAATCAAAGATGAAAGAAATAACAATGGGAATTAGAAAATACTTAGTACTGAGTTACAATTAAAACTCTATTTATAAAAATGTATGAGGTTTGGTTAAAGCTATACTTAGAGGGAAACTTATTGCCTTAAATACAATGTGTAAGTGTACAACTAAAGACTTTGGTATCTCACTAATAAAGTGAAGTATTCCAGCTTGTGGATAAAAGTAAGAGTTAAGATTTAGAAACACAAAGGAGCCCAGACCAAAAATAGAAAGTTAAACTTTCAGTGGTAATAAAAATTTTCTCTTCAAGAGACATATAAATCTTAGAAATTAAGCCATGAACAGTATAAAAGTTTCAGATATCCAACCCACTGTGATGGGGTTTTAGATGTATGGTATTCCATTTTACAATAACAATACAGATATTACTTAGGTCCCAGTTCCATTTCTGGCTCATAGTTTATATAAGGACTGACCATCCCACTGCAATTTATGCTGAGCTGGGTGATATATGTTTAATATTGACCATAATGAAAGAAAAAAGTTTGTGGGTGAAACAGATATTTAGATAAACAGAAAGAGAATGCCTTACTGCCAAAATCTAGCAGCAGAGAGAAAAACAACAAAACCAACCAGGAAGTGTGGAGAAAGAGAAATGAGTCTAAGGTCTGTTCACAGTCCCAAGGTCTGCAGCCCTTCCTAGAGCATGGGCTACTCTTTCTCACTTTCCTTGGGTTCACACTGCTTAGAGACCTAAGCATTTCCTGTTTTGAGGATTTTCAAAAATTAAATGGCAGATATTCCAGCAATGATCTTGGGACATGATCAGTTTCTGTTAATATAAAGAAGATCTTTTGAAATACTATGATGTTTTACTACTACTTCCTTCAAAAACATATAAAATAATGATATATGTAACTACTGAACCAACATAAGTCATGGTGAATCAGAGGATGAAGACAAGCTGCAGTGTTTCCTAGAGCCTATACCATAAATCACCTGGGACCCAATTATTAAGAATTATGTTGAAAGAAGGAGAATTTTGGAGAAAAGGGAACCAAGGCTAAAAGATAATATAATATTAGGGTCATATGTCAATTATATTTCAGTAAAGCTGTGTGTGTGTGGGGGGGGGATATTAAGGATTGTAAATACAAAGCAAAAATGCCTTCCACAATAGAATAGACATAGCTGTCATAATACTTTCATTTCCTACTCCATGTGCAGCTTCAGGTAAGTGGGCATAACCAGAGGAGGATATCTAATACAAAGGCAGCCAATCCATGGGCGTGTCAACAATCAGTGACCTGCGATCTGAGTAGAACAGATGAGCTGGGCCCATCAGATTCTTCTCTCAGTAATCTGAACCAAGAGATTTCAGGGAAGTTTTCAGTTAGCCAAATGTATATATCATCATGTAGAGAAGTCTGGAGTCCCTATAATGGGTCATGCAAGGTGTGGTTATAAGGGAATCAGGAAATAGAGAAACGAGGGTAGAGGCAACATGCAAAAGGAACGTTCGGATTGTGTGGCCAGAGAGGAGGAGAAGGAAGGCAAGGGCCACCCCGATTCATGACAACTTCTTTTTAGACTCAACCATAATTCAATTTCTGTCTTTGGATTTCTCTGAAACCTCTCTGAAACCTAAGGTTCCTCATAACTAAAGAGGCCTGGGCAAAACAATGCGTCCTAAGGTTAGTACACTTCGAGTCAATCTTCTATGTTTTATTTACCTCTAACAACTGATATTCAGAATAAAGACATTTGATTAATTAAGAACCAATCTGCTATTTTTAAAAAAAACAAAAAACTGTTTCTACCGCTATTTATGTAATCTTGGGCAATTCACTTATCTTCCAAGCCTCACTTTTCTCATATGTGTGTGTATACACACACACACACACACACACACACACACACACACACACACACACACACAAATCTTCCAAGCCTCACTTTTCTCATATGTGTGTGTATACACACACACACACACACACACACACACACACACACACACACACACACACACACGAACATATTTTAGGCTTGTTGCAGAAATAACAATAATATGTACAGAGCACCTGGCCCCTAGGCACTCAAAACTTGGTAGTTGTCATCTTCATCACAGTATAACCCAAGACTTGTTCAAAGCATTCCCACTCTCTTCATCTGATACACTCCACAGCTCCAGTGAGATAGGTAGTGTGACGGTTACTATCTCCATTTCACAGAAGGCTTAGTGAAGAGCCATAACTTCCCATGACCAGAGAACTGGCAAATGAAAGCATGCAGACTTGAACACAGAGCTTATAATTGCTGTTCAATATGTATTTTTCACCAGATAGCTTCTCATTTTGTCGAAGTCCAGAGCATATGCTCAGGGATTAGGAAAAAAAATGCAACCAACAGTTGAAACACCATGGAGAAAAGGGTCTTGAACTCTCAGTTCAAGAGAAAAACGCATTCCATTAAAATTTCCTTTCCCTGGGAATTCCTGATTTCAGATTTTACAGTTCTTTGAAATACCACAAGGTCAACAAAATGCACACAATATAGCTCCATGAGATAACGGAAACGGTGGTACTTTCTAGGATAAAGGAAGAAAAATTCATTACATTAGCCGATCCCAGAAGAATGCCATGAGAGTCCAAGACCAATGCAAGTACACACAGAAAAGGAGGGAGGACGGGGGAAGGGAAGGAGGAAATTATTTCTGGCAAACCTAATTACTACAGAAACTCACCTCCTAATCCCCAGGGCAACTCACACTTTTATAGATCAGTATGTCAAACTGCTTTTTCGGATTTAAGTAAAATAATCCTGAAGTTCAGATTTAGATCATGAACAACTTTATGTTAAATGATATGGCAGTTCTAAATAAAAGTTAGTTGCTAAATCTAAGTTTTCAAAGTTTCCCTTTCATATAAAAAAATGTAATTACTGTACATATTTACCTTCTAATGATTTTAATAACACTGTTAAAACCACAGTCATATCCTAGTATAGAAAACCCTAGAGGGGCAAAAATTCCACTTCATGAGGATTCTGTTTGACGCCTGGGACATTATGGATACACAGCACAAACTAAGCACCACTCCCGGTTCATTCTTGGCGGCCTTGACAGGAAGATGAAGCACACAGGACGCTCACCTAACTGCTCCAGAGCCTCACATTCCTTCATGACAGGACCTCCAAGGTCTCTCAGGTCTAGAACTAAATTTCTAAGCTCCATGCACTTTCTCTCTGAGTCACTTCTTCAAATCAGCCTTGACGAGAAAATCGGATGAATGAACTGCCTCATGAGTCCAATGCTCATTAAGGCTTGCATGGCTTGTATGACCCCAAAGCCTAGAGTAGCCACAGGTTCAAGGTTAAGAGCTTGAGCTTTGGCATTTACTAGCGGTGTGGCCTGGGGAAAGGAACCTAATTTCTCCGTGTTTTAATTTCTCCAACCATAAAATGGGGTCATATCTACCTCTTAGCATTGTTGTGAGGATTAAATGAGTTCATGAGTTTAATGTAAATTAAATGTGTGCTTAAAAGAATGCCTAGGACATCGTAAGTTCTCAATAATTGTTAGTGTGATATTCCTTAATATATGCAAGCACAAAGTCTACAGAAACATCTGCCACCATGGGGAAAAAAGATGAAATTCAAATGTGCATAAAGATCAAGGACAGGAATGTAGGAAACAATGCATTGCTTGCTGCAGGTTTCATCTGTTCAGCTGAGCTGAGCTGAGCTGAGCTCCCCGTTGTTCCATGGTTGGCCTGAACCACCAGCCTCTGCTGGCAAATGGGAGATGCTCATCATAAGGCAGACTGAGTGCCAGAGTATAGGTGGACCAGGACAAACCCATGGTCAAAGAGCCTGGCCCTGTGTTCTCTGCTGTCCCTGCTTCAGAATGCACTGGATGTGACACAGTGCTAATAGATTCCAAGAGTGCCGGTGGGGGTGGGAGAAAGAACTTAGGGCAAAATGGAGGAGCTGGCATTAGGGGAAATCTGCAAAGTGATCTTGAGCCACTTTTTGCAGGCAAGTGGGAAGAAGGCTTGGTGATAAGTGAGTAGAGCTTTCAGGATGGGAGGAGTGGGGTGTACTGCCTGTGGGCATGAAGTGTGTGGAAGCCCACATGGAAGAAGGCCAGTAGTATTGCCAGGAAGAGGGAGCTTAAAATAAGCTGTAGGCACAGGTATAGCTAGTAATGGCCAGAGAAGATTTTTAGCCTATTTTGCCAATCGCCATAGAAATATTCTCTGCAATTGGGTGTTCTTTGTTGTCAGGTTAGCTGCCTTTTAGGATTATATTTAGAATTTCTCTTTCTTTTCTTAGAAAACCTCAAATGATTGCAACTCCCACAGAATGTTTAAATAGGTCACAACAACCAAGGAAAGCTTCTTTCCTTTCAAACAGACCCCTGAAACTCTAGATACCAGAGAACTAGATGCTAATTCCCTCATTCTCCTGGGAAGACAGAATGTCAGATTCAACTGGCCCCACTCCCATCTCCCTCCACTCCATCTAAGGACTCTTGGTCTACTGTTCAATAAAAGGAAGGAATATTTTCTCAGAAAGAAAACCAGTTCTTCAGGTAAAAGAAAACTGGCTGAGGATTGTGAAAGGTTAGCGACTTCTCACAGAAGTCAGGGCATTTTCCATCACTCTAGAGAGATAACCAAGGGCCTGCAGGGATAGTACTACAGAGGAATACCTCAGCCCCCACTACTTCCTTATCTGGCAACCAGCAGTGATGCTCAGTATCTGTTGCCATGGCCCGACGGTTAGATGTGAACCTCAACTCAACCACTGAACTCTTTCACCCATGCTGCTCATACAGAAAAGAAGAACATAATGGAAGAGCTTCTAGGAAGGATTTTTTTTTTTTACATTTTCAGAATTTATTTGTTATTAATATTTTTAACATTTTATTAGTTTATTTCTCCCCCTACCTCCTCTAGGAAGGCTTTTATTTTCCCTTTTTAAAACTCATCCTGGAGTTCAGGGAGAACTCAGAAGCAAGATTCTAATTAGGAAAAAGGTGCCTTCATTGGGACAAACACTTCCTACCATCCTTTTCACAAGCCATGAGCACATGTTTTCCACATTCTGATGTCATGGCTTCTCAGCATCTTTATCTGATTCGTGCTTCCTTTTCCGATCTACGAAAATGTTGCCAGAGATTTTTACCAAATGTCACTTTCATCAAAAAGGTTCTCACTAAGAATTTTGGAATCTTGGACTGGAAAACTTTCACAATAGTTATTGCGATCCAGGGCTTCACAGGAGTAGAAATCAGGAATAATAGAAAGAATTACAGTAGATTATCTATGAGATAGCTGCTATTAATTACTCCCCTCCTCCAATTCTGGCTTTTCGCTTTCTCTATGACTTTACTATTGAGATTCTGTTAGGTATTCCAGCCAAGGTCATGGGATTTATGACGCAATATAGAGAACAGAGGAGAAAAGAAGATGATGCCCAGGCTCTAAGCCCAAAAGAAAAAGAGAATGGGGTAGAAGGTACAGGCAAGGAGTTGTGTTTTGAAGAGAAAACAACGGAGGTAGGCTGAGAACCAAGTAGAAATATAAGACTGGAGAGAAAATGTGAAATGTAACTTCAAAGACAGGGTAATAGTTTAAGCCATGACATAAGCTCTCATAGGGAGAGAGTAACAAGCAACATATACACCCTACAGGTCCAAGGCCTGGGTTTTGAGGGTACTCAGGAGTAAGAAGTAAAAAAGGAGAAAGACAAAGGCGCAGTGAAGATGGGTTAGAAAGGTAGAGAAGAAAATCCAAGATGTTCTAAAAGTAGAGTATTTTACTCTGAGGTAAACACCAACCAAAAGAAAACAGGTATTCCACTATTAACATCACGTGAAGTAAATGTAAACGCAAAATTCATTATTCCAGCTAAGAGGCACTATCTAATGATAAGTCAGTTTACACGGAAGATATAATAATCCTCACATTGTATGCAATGAATAACATAGTCTCAAAATAAAACAATAATTGAGAGAATATCAAGGAAAATAAACACTCTACCACCATAGTGATAGATTTTTACACACTTTACTCAGTAAATGACAAACCTAAAAATCAGTAATATCATAAATACCTCTAATGATTTTTAACTATCAGATTCCAAATGTTTTAACAATGATTTTCAATATTCTTACCTCACTCACCTGAGACTCTTCAATCTGAAATATGAGCTCTGGTTAAGCCAGTTCACTAATCAGACCTTCTTGGTTGCACTTCTATTCCTCTCCTTAGGCTATGTCCCCAGCTGAGAAGTTCTCTCCCCTACACAGATTTTTTTTCCCGCCTTGCAACTGTGAGAGGCTGAAGGCTGGCAGAAGAAGACTTCTGGATCGCGAAGACGGAGGAGGCAGAAAGGCAGATGTAGGAACACAATGCTGTTCCCCAGCCTCCTCTGGAAAATTGTGTTTGCTTCTAGATTTCCCTTCTGGTCAGGACACTCATTCCGAGCAGTGTGCAAGGACTGAGCTTGGACCAAGTTTGGGGATGACAATCTGTGTGGAGTACGGAAAACAAGAAGGATCAGGGGCCAATTTTGTCATCTCTTTCAGAAGAAAGTCAGTGGTCCAGGAAGGTGAGGCAGAGGAGGAATAGTGTCTGGGATGTCAAGCTATAATGTGACAAACAAGGGAGGAACCACACTTAAAGGAACGTTGGGATGATTCAGTATTTTGGGATGCACTCCTGACATTCTACCTCCTCTGACAAGTAAGATTTTATCAGAATTTAGGCACACTTTGAACACACGGCATGAGTTAAGAGGTATACTGCTTCCCGTTTTCCCTCTTGCAGCTGTAATGCACCTGTTAAGTAGTCAATACACATAAAGGGACACGTCATGATAAAGATAATGCTCTGTCTGCAACTCCCCCTAAGGGCAAGGAAAGCAGACAAGTCAATCACTTTCTTTACCAGCTTGTGGTCCTGATCCCATCATCACTGTCAACAGTTTATGAAAAAATATAAATAATTCAAAGCTAAGCATCAGTTGATAGTTTTAATAAACTCATAATTTTAAAGTATGAAAGTCATGTTGTTTTGCTCATGTTACCTGCTGTCTAAAACAAGAATAACAGTAAGAATATAACCAACATGTCAGATACACCCTTAGATAGAAATTGCAAAACCCACATAATGTTGAAAGAGGCCATTTTCAAACAGTCAGAAAGCTGTGGAGATCAATAAGCCCCAGAGTATCTCCACCTTGGGGGCATTGTCTGAAAATCAGAATGTTTAATAAATCATGCTGCTATCCCTATACTAATCATAGAGGGGCCCACCCCTTCCCTAGCCTCAGAAAAGCTGAAAGAGGCCAGAGAGACAAATTCACTCAGGTGCAGCTTCAGGCTGCCACTGGCAAAGGCAACTGGAAGAGGGATACTGAAAAGGGCTTTAACTCCCTGACATCAGTCTTGGCAATGAATTTTTGTATTTGACACCAAAAGCGACGGCAACAAATAAACAAGCGGAACTACATCAAATTAAAAAGCTTCTGTACAGCAAAAGAAACCATCGACAAAATGAAAAGGCAACCCACAGAAAAGGAGAAAAAGTTTTTGCAAATCGTATATCTGATAAGGGGTTAATATCCAAAAATAGGTAAAGAACTCATACAAGTCAATAGAAAAAAACAAACTATCTGGTTTTAAAATGGGCAGAGGAACTGAATATTTTTCCAAAGACATGCAAATGGCCAACGAGTGAATAAAATGGTGCTCAACATCATTAGTCAACAGGGAAATGCAAATCAAAACCACAAAGATAGCACTCACACCCCTCAGAATGGCTATTATCAAAAAGATGAGCTAGAACAAGTGTTGGGGCGGATACGGACAAAAGGGAACCCTTGTGCACTGCTGGTGGGAATGTAAATTGGTGCAACCACTATGGAAAACACTATGGAGGTTCTTCAAAACGTATTTTTTTTAATTGAAAATAGAACTTTCATATCACATGATTCGGCAATACTGCTTCTGGGTATATAGCTGAAGAAAACAAAATCACTATCTCAACAAGATCTCCACACTCACATGTTCATTGCAGCATTATTCATAATAGCCAAGATATGGAAACAACCTCAGTGCCCATCAATAAATGAATGGATAAATAATATATAGCATATAAACACCTATCTACAACGGAATACAGATTCAGCCTTGAGAAAAGAATCCTGCCATTTGGGACTGCATGGATGGACCTTGAGGGTTTATGCTAGGTAAAGTAAGTCAGAGAGAGAAAGAAAATACTGCATGGTAGCACTTATATATGGAATCTAAAAAAAAAAAAGTCAAACTAATAGAAACAGAACGTGGAGGCTGGGGTGGACGAAATATGGAAACTGATAAAAGGGTACAAACTTTCAGCTATAAGAATAAGGATCAGGATGTAATGTGAAATATGGTGACTATGATTGATAATATACTGTACTGTATAATTGAAATTTTCTAAAAGTAGAACTTAAATGTTTCCACCTCCCTCCACCCAAAAAAGAGGCAAATATGTGAGGCGAAAGGTATGTTAATTAAGTGGACAACAGCGAGTATCCTTTTGCATTGCATGCATATGCATATTAAATACAATGTAACTTTAGATATCTTACAATTTTAGTTGCCAATTATACCTCAATGAAACTGAACAAAAAATGAGTTTTAAGAAACCTTTAAGAACTCCAAGAAACCTTTCAACACTGAGAGTCTATCTAGTTTTTAGAGTACTGTGACAGCTCTGCTGAAAAGAAACAAACTCAGCAACAGGAAGTAGTGGTGATATCAATAACGCTGGGGATAATGGCAGATGCTGAAGGATGTTTCTTCCCACACTGTGGCTGATGCTACTGAGGACGAGGGGATAAGGCCCGACAGAGGGTACACTTGTCTTCACTTGAGTTCTCCCAGAGAATAAGACTTAGCACCAAACTCCATATTCTGAAGTATTTCCTGGTCCGTCAAGGTTCCCATGAAAGCTCAAAAATGATTCTGTTGCAACATCTGAACAGCTCCCGAGGTCCACGGAGCTAAGACTGAGGTCCAGGTTCTTTCTTGGTTTAACACCAGTTTTCCATCCTCTTTACGCCAGCCTCTGTGTTA